>NW_007250057.1:0-4672 GCF_000164805.1 Carlito syrichta
GTCTATTTGTTCCTGAGTAAATAAAGCCAAGCTAATATATTTACACAATTAATTTACATGATCAGCGGTGTGTATTTGTTGAACTAATACTGTAGTAGAAGCAGTCACTGATCCAATAATAGTGATTAAAGCTGTGATTCCTAAAATTAAGGCTGCTATAAACCTTTTAGGATGAAACAAAGCATCAGATACTAAATTTAAAGCATACATTCCTGGGTCAGAATACCAGGGCATTGAAAGGTTAACAGGCAGCAATATATATGATGGTGGCCTTAAAATAAAAAATGAGTTGGAGGTATCAAAGAATTTATACATTAGTAATATAACAATTTCTACATGAAAGCAAGAAAAATGAACCATTATACATACTAGAAAAGGAGTGCGTAAAGGAGCTACAAGGAGAACAAAGGGAGATGTAATGCAGATTTTAATTCCTGTGATAAATGTGGAAAGGGGTCGCTGTTACTCGTGGTTGAGGGCGGGCGAGGTTGTGGATGTCAGGTTGGTGGTGGAAGTGGAGGCTGATGTCATCTCTGGGGTTGGGCAGTTCCATGACTCTTGGCTGAGAGTTCACCATAGGGACGAATCAGACAATCCAGAATCCAAATAGGTGAGTCAGCATCCTGCGGGAACACACAGGCGAACCCTCTTCTGGAAGTCAAAAGGACATCCAGTCTACCACATTGATTGCTCAAAAGGTCTTTCCACTTAACAAGAGGGTGTGGAGAACTATCAAAGGAATATTGTCTAAAAAATGCTGATTGATTAGAAATATCCACGTTTAAATGATTAATTACAAAAAGCACATGATTGAGAATATGAGGAGATGAGTGCTTATAATCTCCATCCTGTAGTTTTTGAATGTATGTTTTCAGATATTGATTAGCGCATTCTACAATTGCCTGACCTTGAGGATTATAAGGAATTTCTGTAGAATGAGATATATTAAAAGTTTTACAAAAGTCTTGAAATGTTTTAGAAGTATATACTGGTGCATTATCTGTTTTAAGTGCTCTCAGCATTCCTAGAGCTGAGAAACAGGAAAGTAAATGTTGTGAAACGTGTTTAAAAGCTTCTCCTATCTGGGCTGTAGCCCAAATGGCATGAGAATGTGAGTCTACACAAACATGTACATAAGACAATCTTCCAAAACTGCTGATATGGGTCACATCCATCTGCCATAAATCATTAGGGCATAAACCTCTAGAATTTACCCCCATAGGAGGAGTATGGTAAGATGTAGGACAAACTTTGCAACTTCGAACAATAGCTCTGGCAGTCTCTCTGGGGATATGAAACTGAAGTCGCAATGCTGTTGCATTTTGGTGATGCAAAGCATGGCTATTTTTCGCTAACTGTACAGAACCAATGATCTCCTTGGTAAGGGAATCAACTGCTGCATTACCCTCGTGGCTTGGACCAGGCAATGGTGAATGGGCACGAACATGTCCTATGAAAATAATTCTGTTCTTAATTGAACTAATTTTTGAAGTGTGTTTAAAAGTGAAAATATAGGTGATTAATTGTATGACAAGGGTGCAGTTTCTATATGAGGAAAGAGAGTGACTACAATTTAGAATCAGTGTAAAGTTTGAAGGGTTGATCTGAAAGTTGCTGAAATGCTGTAATGACAGCGTACAATTCTACTCTCTGTGCAGAACTTTCTGAAACCTTAAACTTTGTAGCTTTCCCATTAATAATTAAGGCAGCTGTTCCTGTGGAGGAGCCATCAGTAAATACTAAAGCTGCAGGTGGAGGCAGTAGTTGCACAGAATAACTTTTGGGAAAAATTACGGAGTATTGTTTTAAAAATTGTAATAATGGATAGGCTGGTATATGATACAGTAATCTGCCAGTAAAGTTTAAAAGGGCTTGTTGCCTGTCAGTATCCTCCTGTAGCAATTTTTGAATTTGTTCAGTTGTATAAGGAAATATAATTTCAGGTAATTCTTGACCAAACTCTCTACTTCTAAGGTGACCTTTGGAAATAAGAGCTGCAACAAGAACAGGATATGATACCAATACCTTTTTAGCAGTAACAGGCAAATGTAGCCATTCTAAAGGACCATTCTGCCACAAACATCCTGTGGGTGTGTAGGGTGTTGGCAAGATAATAAGAGACCAGGGAAGATCATAGTCTATCCTTTGTTCCTGAATTTTATTTTGAATTAATTGCAATGCCTGAGATGCTTCAGTAGTTAAGTGTCTGGGGGACTTTGGATTAGGATCTCCTCTTAAGATTTCGAACAATGGTTTTAATTCTGAAGTAGTAACTTTAAAATAAGAGCATATCCAATTAATGTCTCCTAGTAATTTTTGAAAATCATTTATGGTTTGTAAATGATCCATTTGTAATTCTATCTTCTGAGGAGTAATATATTCTCCCCAAATAATTCTTCCTAGGTAAGTAAAAGGTGGCTGAGTCTGGATTTTCTCTGGAGCTATTTGTAACCCATAGTCTTTGAGTGACATAACTAAATCAGATAGGACTTCCAGCAAGTAACTGTTATCCTTATGAGACAGTAAAATATCATCCATATAATGGATTAAATAGACAGAAAAGTGCATAGCCCTTATCGGTTGAACTGTCTGATCAACAAATTTTTGGCACAAAATTGGGCTGTTTTTCACACCTTGTGGCAAAACTTTCCACTGATACCTTTGGTAAGGTCTAATTAAATTAACAAAAGTCATGCTAAATGCGAATCTTTGTCTGTCATTTGGGTGTAAAGGTATTGTAAAAAGGCAGTCTTGTTGATCAATGACAATAATGCTATTCTCTTTAGGAACAGCCATAGGTGAGGAGAGACCTGGCTGCAGGGCCCCCATTATTTCCCTAGTTTCATTTATTTTTCTAAGATCATGCAACATCCTCCACTTACCTGACTTCTTTTTAATAACAAACACTGGTGAATTCCATGGACTAACTGAGGGTTCAATATGTCCCTTAGATAACTGGTCTTGTACAAATTCATTAACAGCTGATAATTTTTCACATGTCAGGGCCACTGTTCTACCCAAACTGGGCTATCAGACTTCCACAGAATTGGGTCAGCTGTTAACTCAGTGGCCCCTATTATAAATACTGATTCCCCAGTCCCCTTTTATCTTTATGAGGCTTTGGGGTAACAGGATCAATTTTTCCTTGTAAGTTTTTCCCCAGACATTTATTAGGATGAAAACCCATTTGAATCATTTGTGCAGAAGCAAAGGAGCTAGGACTCACTAAAAGAACACCCATTTGTTCTAGTACATCTCTGCCCCATAGAGTGAATGGCAAGGATGGTACTACATAAGGCTGGAAAGTCCCGTGATGTTTGCCATCTGACTAGGGCAACATTTGAGTGCTCTTGGCTACATTAGAAGCCTGCCCTAATCCTACAAGCTGGGATGGAGTTTTCTGAGTAGGTCAATTAAGAGGCCAGTCTTATACAAGATACATCTGCCTCTGTGTGCAAAAGTCCTTCAATCTCTTTTCCTTTTAAAATTTTCGTTGGTCTTTTACTTTTAACCTCCTGGATCCAGAAGGCCACGTCACTAGAGCCATAGCCCCTGTTCCCCTGTCCTCTAAAGTAACAGGTTCTCCTAATGGGAAGAAGGGCAATGATAGTAATTGGGCAATTCGTTGACCTGCATGGATAATAACTGTCTTTGTTGGTGACTGAAAAAGGATGCTTATTTCTCCAGTATAGTCAGAAACAATAACTCCTGGAATTACTTATATCCCTTGAAGAGAAGTAGAACTTCTCCCTGTCACTAGTCCCATAGTTCCTTTTGGCAAAGGGGCAAAAGTAGGGAGGCGAGTAATGGCTGAATCAGTGGTTAATATCGCTGTGGTGGAGGAACTGAGGTCCAGTCCTGCACTACCTGGTGTTGCTCAGCAGAACTGTAGTATGCTGGGAGGAAAGGATTGTGAGTTTGCTGGCAAGACCCTATTGTTTGGGGGGCCTGGGATGGGCCCCAATTCCAGTTTCCCTGGTGAGTGTCTTTAGATACTTGATTATGAGGAACCAAAGGGGTGCCATTCTTATGAAATTTCGAGCTACAATCTTCTGTCCAATGAAAGCCTTTTCCACACCTATTACACAGGGTGGAGGGATTATTAGCGCTAGTGCTTACTGGCTTTTGTGAAGTTCAATTTGGACATTGTCTACTAAAGTGACCAGGTTGCCTACAAGTATAACAATTGTTGTTGGCAGACTTATTTCTTTTGTTACTTTGATTTTGCAAAAATTGGGAAGTAGTCTGACCTTGAAGGGCCGCTGCTATGGCAACACCCTGCATGTATGCAGGAGTAACCTCCGCACATGCTTTTACAAAGTCAGAAACGTCCCCTGATTTCCTGATAGGTCTGATTAATGCCTGACAAGTGGGGGATGCATTTTCAAAAGCTAGTTGTTTAATGATTAACTCTGAAGTTGCTTTGCTTAGTACCATTCTGTCGACTGCTTCTACTAAACTGGCCACAAAATCTTTGTAGGGTTCCTAAGACTCTTGTTTAACATTAACCAACACTGGGACCTTCTGATCAGGAGGAGGCAATCTTTTCCATGCTCCTAAGGCCATTGCTGAAACAGCCAGTAATACTTCTTTTGATAATGACAATTCCTCTGCAACTCCCACATGAGTACCTTCTCCCATTAACATATCTTTGGTGACGGTATTATGTCCT
>NW_007250057.1:5397-6313 GCF_000164805.1 Carlito syrichta
GGTGCCTTGTTCAGGAAACCAGGGAATTTACCGTCTATACAAACTGTAGGAACTCCATTAAAGTTTTCTTACTAACCTTTATACCTTTCTTCTCTAAAGTACATCTGATAATTGAAGCATACATACGTCTGTGCTTGGACCCTGAGCTTCCCATGACAGAGGTTCTATCTTCTCAATATGTTCTGACTATTCACCCTCTCTAAACCTGCACTCACTTGCAGTGGGTCTGCAGCATATCATCAGTGAAGTCCTTACCACACTGACTATTTCTTTAAAAAAACTTACCTTCCTTGAGGTCCCACGTTCGGGTGCTAGTTGTTGGAGTCCACCTCCGCAGGATTCTGGAACCCAGGAAGGATGTGTGGATAAGGCGAGAAACAAGTCAGACCAGAGTTCTGTTTCACACTCTGGCCACCGAAGCACAGCAGTGCTGATTTATTTATACCACAATTTTTGGCAAGAAAATATCAGTAGGTTTTGAGATATGTGACTTGCACCTATAAGACAACCGATTGTTTACCAAAGTGATGGACCAATACACATTCCCACAGACAACACAAAATACTCTAATGTTTCATATGTTCTCTATCACTTTGTATTGTAAGGCATTCTAACATTTAATTATTGAAGAGGTAAAAATAACATCTGATTTCATCCTTGATATACATCAATCTGATCATTAATTACATCTTTTTTTATTTTCATTCATTGTATCTATTTCCTTTTTCAGGAGATGACATCATATCATTAGCCCATTTTTGTTGGATATTTAAAATATTTTAGAATAATTTGTATGAGTTTTTATTTATACTATTTATTGGTTTGTGACTTGTACTATCAAGTCCTGATTTGCAAATGGTCTTTCACTTTTTTAAGGTGTCTGTAAAGGAAGAGAAATTTGTAATAATACATAATA
>NW_007250057.1:7134-11091 GCF_000164805.1 Carlito syrichta
ATTTAGATCTTTAGATGATTTTTCCATTATTCTTAATTGATTTAGGTATTTGTAAGAGTCTCTTAATGTAGTTTTTCTACTAGACTTTTTCGGTTAGTTTTTAAGAAACAAGGTCTCACTCTGTCATTCAGGCTGGAGTACAGTGGTGCAATCAAAACTCAATGAAGCCTCAAATTACTGGATGGAAGAAATTTTCCTGCATGGGCCTCCTAAAGCGTCATTAGATTCCTAGCATCTGCTATTGGTACATTTCCCACATAGTTCGATCTTCTTTTGCCATGTCCCAGACAACTTACAAATGCCCATATCTGCTTTTTGTTTTTGGTTTATTTTCCAAATGACTTTTACTAAAGCTGAGGAACACTAACTTTCCACATACCAAGAGCAGAGTGCCGGAGAATTAACCCTTCTCTAGGAAGAGACTAACCAAAATTTACAGATGTTAGTGCAAAAATATCCAAGGTGTCTTGCTTGTGAAAATTGTCAAACTCAAGATGAAGTCATCCAAATTATTAAAAAAAATGAAACAAAACAAAAAACACCCTGACAAGTAGGACTGGGAAAGACTATAAAGGCAGGGTTCTCATGCTATATGCCTAATAACAAAACTATCTTGAAAGACTGCAGAAAGCATAATCTTGAACAAAGACCATATCAAACTGACCCCAAAAATGAAAGTGTAAAAATGGAAAAATGTCTTCTCCAAAGACCTCTGCTCAGCATCTGCCTTTTCAACCTCAGATTAATGTCATTCTTTGTATTGATCTTTATATTTAAGGATAATCATTGCAAAAAAATTCTGTGATTTTACTTATTTTTCTTTTAAAAAATCATTGTTTTTCCAGACACTCTGGCTCACACCTATAATGCCAGCACTTTGGAAGGTCGAAGTGAGAGGATTGCCTGAGACCATGGACTTGAGACCAGTCTGGGCAACTTGGTGAGATCTCATCTCTACAATAAACCAAAAAAATAGCAAGCATGGTAGTGCATGACTGTAGTTCCAACTATTTGGAAGGCTGAGGTGGAAGAGTCACCCAAGGCCAGCAAGTCAAGGCTGCAGTAGCCGTGAGCATACCACCGCACTCCAACCTGGACAAAAGAGTGATACACCAACTAAAAAAAAAAAGCATTTCCTCTTACCTTCCTGAATACAGACACAGTTTATTATTTCACACATATTTCTATTACAATGTCCTATTCTCGAATAAATATCATTTTCTTTCAAAGAATCTCTTGTTATTATGCTGGCATGTCATGGAGTTCCTTGTCTCCACATCACATATTTTATATCACTTTCTAAACTTTCTCAACAAGATTAAGCTTTGTATGATAGGATTTTAATCCTTTTAACTTTATTGAGAATTGTTTTAGAGTTAAACATAGTCAACCACAATGGAAAGGGACTTGATAAGCACTTTTATACGTGGTTTCTGTTTTCTGTTATCACTTCCCTACTGGTGCTGTTTGTACCACACAAGGAAAATTATTCAATTATTACCTCAAGGTTTGTATTTGGGAAAACCCAAGTTACACATTGGCTATTTATCTGATGACCCTCCAAAATACTTTTTTAATTTGATTGAAAATCCTTTTGGCTATCTCAAGTACACACAATTGACTCTTTGGCAAAAAACAAACAAACAAACAAAACTTTCATTTCTTTATAATCTTTATCTCTTTTATATCTTCTACCCTTAATCTACTGGATATGAACTTCAGTAAAATTAGAATAGCACTTATACTAGTTAACATTATTTTCCTTTTCCAATACCTGGGTAGAGAAGGTTTTCAATATTTCACCATTAAATGGAATGTTAGTTGTGGATCTCTTACAGATATATTTTCATCAAATTAAGAGAGTTCATATGTTCTGATTAACAAGTGTTTTATAAAAATAACTATGAGGGGTTGTATTTTTATTTATTTACTTTTTTTGAGTTGGAGTCTCACTCTGTCGCCCATCTAGAATGCAGTGGCACACTCAGCCACTCCAGCTTCGACCTGCTGGGCTCTGGCCATCATTCCACCTCAGCCTTTCAAGTAACTGGAACTACAGGTGTGTGCTACCGCACCCAGCTAATTTGTGTAATTATTGTAGAGACAAAGTCTCACCAAGTTGCCTGGGCTGACCTCAAACCGGTGGGGTTAGGCAATACACTTGCCTCATCCTCCCAAATTGCTGTGATTACAGGCTGAGTCCCAGACCTGGCCTGAGGGGTTGTATTTTTAAAAGGTTTTCCTACATCTACTTAGATTATCATATGATTTTTCTTCTTTGTCCTGTTAATGTGGTACATAATACTGACTGATTTTCAAATGATAAACCAAACTGAGCTTCTGACACTCCACTAGATCATGATGTATTTTTTGAAATTTGTTGCTGGATTTTTTATACTAACATATTGCAATAATTTTTGCACCTGTGATCATGAGAAATATTGGGTGATCAAAAAGTTGAGGAGGACAGTTAGAGTAATGCATAAAATGGACTTATAAATATGCAGATGTCCAGTCCTCTTTTGACGGGCAGCATGGTTGTTTCCAGGTTCTTGTGATTGTGAACAATGCTGCGATAAACATACAAAGGAAGACATTCGAGCAGCCAACAAACACATGAAGAAATGTTCAACCTCACTAATCATCAGGGAGATGCAAATCAAAACCACACTGAGATACCACCTAACTCCAGTCAGAATGGCAATTATCAACAACTCAAAAAATAACAGCTGCTGGAGAGGGTGTGGCAAAAAGGGAACACTTCTACACTGTTGGTGGGAGTGTAAACTAGTGCAACCTCTGTGGAAAGCAGTGTGGCGATTCCTAAAAGCTCTAAATACCATCCTCCTATATGACCCCGCAATCCCCCTACTGGGAATATATCCTGAATTTTAAAACATGTGGTACATATACACGATGGAATACTACACAGCCATAAAAAAGAACAAAATCATGAATTTCACAGCAACCTGGATGGAACTAGAGTCTATAATACTGAGTGATCTCTCACAGAAACAAAGATCCGAGTATCACATGTTCTCACTCATATAATGAACCTTAAACATTCAATGCAATACTATAAGAAAATGACTGACAGTACTGGGAAACCATGGGGGGGGGGAGGGAGATGGGATTAACAGTAGCAAATATCTGTCTGGGAATGGGGAAACACTTCATATCAACAGGGTGCGTGAATGAAACGTAATTGTATACCTAACCCTTAACTGTACCCCACAACATCATAATAAAAAATAAAAATAAATAAATATGCAGATGTGTTGATATTTAAAAAGGTCTTCTCACATAATTAGCTGTAACTCAGGCAAAGACTTTTCAAACACTAGAAACATGTCTTGTTTGGAGTTTTTCAAAAGTCTTGAGTGACTAAATTTTCTTTCTTTCTTTTTTTTTTATAGAGTCAGATTTCACTGTTGTCTAGACTGGTCTCAAACTCCTGGGTTCAAGCAATCCTCCTGCCTCGACCTCCCAAAGTTCTGGCATTACAGGCATGAGCCATTGTGCTCTGCCCAGAGTTTTACTTTTTAAAGATGAAAAACACTGTGGAAATTGATGGTGATAGTGGTGGCTCAACATTATGGACTGTCCACTTAAAAGATTAAGATATTAAATTTTGGTATGCATATACTATCACAATAAAAATATATTTAAAAACAGAAGACAAAAAAAAGAAAAATTTGAATGACTAACACTGCCTTGCTCCTCACTAGCATCCTAAATTGTCTTTTAGGGCAACGTCTCCCCAGCTTTTCTCTGCAGGCAGAACAAGATCCCCATCTATGCCCCAGCATTACCATAAGATTAGAGGCAATAATAAACTTTCTATCAACCAGAGGTCTTCAAAAGAGTTTTCTCTCCACAAGTTCAAAAATGTGATTTTTTTCATCTTATATCTAAAACTACTATGTCACTGATTTTGACTCTTGATAATTTCATCCA
>NW_007250058.1:0-11081 GCF_000164805.1 Carlito syrichta
ACATTCTGGTCCTCTTAAAGTTGTAAACGGGTATTGGGCACTCCAAGTCAATTAGGTCCCTCAGAACAACTAAGGCCAGATTCCAGGACAAATAGAATCTTCTTGCCATATTTGGATGTACCTCTGGTATTAAGGTGAACCCTGTAATCCTTCCCCTTCCGTGTCTCTTTTTATTTTGAGACGCGACAAGGGTTTTGCAGTTGCCAAATGTTTAGTATGTATTTTTAAAGGTAAACAGGAATCATGGAATCTACGTCGCTAGGAAACTTCTGGACATCTGTCTTTTGATATACTGAGTTTGGGATCCATATCGACAGAAAAAATCAGGACATCTTACAGAGAACGAAAAGAAAAACTGGTTCTAGGAGTTCTATTTTCCGGATCTACCGGGCCCCTTGATAAAGTTTAATCAGCAATCTAGGCTTCTGTGTCCATACATTTTCAGAGCTACTTGCTCCGTGGATATGCTAAATCTGTCATTAGAGATCCTCAGGAACATTCTGGTCCTCTTGTTAGATGCAATCAAGGATCTGGCCCTATGAAACCTTTTTTTCCCTAGGAATATCTACGACCATAATCATATTCCCCTGAATCAAAGTTATATTGGTACAAAATTCCTCGATTCCGGTGACCTCAAAGTGCAGAAAATTCTTGTGGGCTTGCAGGTCGGAAAGGCGATGTTGGGTTTGGAAGATTCAACATTTTTGGGAGGTCTTGTGAAGGGGAATCAGGAATCGTGGATTCCAGTTCCCAAAGAATATTATGGACGTCTTTCTCTTGATATCCAAAAAACTGGAATTCTCGGTCACCAGGAACAGTCTCGACATCCTGCAGAGTGAAGCAGGAAGCTGGGTAATGGAGGTGGTCATATACAGGAAACTACACGTCATATTGCTAAGGAAGAATAAAGTATCTTCCTTATATGAGTCCTCAATCCCAAAAACTACAGGCCATCTTCCTAAGAGGTAACCACGAATCAGGTTTTTGAAGTAGGAATCTGGATAATGGAAGTCCTCACATACAGGAAACTTCACTGCCTATTGCTAAATAAGAATAAGAAATCTGCGTTACTCGTGTCCTCAATCCCAAAAAAACCTCAGGTCGTCTTGCTATGGGCTAAACACGAATCATGGTGTTTTCGAGCATGATTCTGGGAAATGGAGTCCTTATTTACAGGCAAGTACACGACCTTTTGGTAAGAAAGAATAAGGAATCTGGGATACACGAGTCCACAATTCCAAAAATCTACAGAGCATCTTGGAAAGTGCTAAAAAGAATCAGAGTTTCGAAGCAGGATGTATCTAATGAGAGTCCTAATATACAAGAAAATAAACAACTCCTTGCCAAGGAAGAAAAAGAATCGGGGTTATAGCAGTCCTCAGTTCTAAAAATCAACAAGCCATCTGGTGTGGGCTAAAAAAGAATCAGGGTTTAGAAGCTGGAACATAGGTAATAGCAGGCCTCATATACAGAATCTACTCGATCTCTAGGCAAGGAGAAATAAGAAACCTGTTTTACATGGTTACTCCCTCACAATATCTACATGACATCTTGCTAATGGCAAAACAAAATCAGCGTTTCCAAACAGGATTCTACGGAAAGGGAGTCCTCATATACAAGACATTACACGGCCCCTCGCTAAGGACGAATTAGGAATCAGTGATACACTAGTTCACATTCTGAAAAATTCTCCTGGTGTCTTGCTGCGGTATAAACAAGAATCAAGGCTTCGAACTTGTCTCATGTTTCGGAGATATTTGGCTTGTGGGTCTTATGAATCAGTCATTTCAGGACTTCAGCAACATTCTGGTTTTCTTGAGAGTTGTAATTGGGTATCTAGTAGTACAAGTCCCTTAAGTTCCTCGGGAAAATTAAGGCCAGATTCCTGGAAAAAAGTATCATTTTGCCGTATTTGGGAGTAACTCTGGTCTTAAGATGAACTGGGTAATCCTTAAATTTCCGTTTGTACTTTATTTGGAGAGGGGCCGAGTGTTTGGCCCTTGCCATATATTTAGTACGAATTATTAAAATGTAACCAGGATTCATGGATTCCACGTCACTGGGAAACATCTGGGCATCTGCATTTTTGTACACAGAGTTTGGGAATCCACATAGACAGGAAAAGTCAGGGAATCTTGCGGACCAGAAAGAGAATCCGGTTCCTGGAGTTCTCAATCGCCTAAATTCACAAAGTCTCTTGATAAGGTTTAATCAGCAATCTGGTCTTCTATGTCGCCACATTTTTAGTGTTTCTTTCGAAAAGGGACCAGGAATCTTGGGATCCAATTTCTCAAGAACTTTTTGGGAGTCTTTCTTATCCAAGTAACTGGAATTCTAGGTCACCAGGAAATAACTTTGGGTCTTGCTGAGAATGAAGCATGAATTTCAGTAATGGGAATCCTCATATACAGAACACTACACGACATGTTGCTACAGAAGAATAAGGAATCTTGCTTACACGAGGCCTTCATACCAAAATCTTGCAGAGCATCTTGCTAAGAGGTAACCAACATTCAGGTTTTGGGAGTTGGGTTTTGAATAATGGCAGTCCTCATATACAGGAAACTGCACTATCTATTGCTAAAGGAGAATAAGGAATCATGTTTCCACGTGTCCTCCATCCCAAAAAAATCTTCAGGTTGTCTTGCTAAGGGCTAAACACCAATTTGGGTTTTTGAAGCATAATCTAGGGAAATGAAATCCTCATATACAGGCAACTGCAGTGACTTTTCCTAAGACAGAATTAGGATTCTGGGTGACATGTTTTCTCAATGTCCAAAAATGTACACGGCGTCTTCCTAAGATCTAAACAAGAATCAAGCTTTCGACCCATGTATCTGTGAACAGGAGTACTCATATACAGGCCACTGCATGGCTGTTGCTAAATATAAGGAATCTGTGTTATCTGAGTCCTCAGTCCTGAAAATCTACACAGCATCTTGCAAATGCCTGAAGAAGAATCAGGGTTTCGAGGCATGAATGTGGGTAATAGCAATCCGCATATGCAGGAAACTACATGGCCTCTTGCTAAGAAAGAAGAAGAAATCTCTTTTCCACGGTTCGACTATCAAAAAATCTAAATGGCGTCTTACTAAAAGCTAAACAAGAATCAGGGGTTCGAAACAGGAATCTAGGGAAAGACAGTCCACACATAGAGGACTCTACACGGCCTCCAACTAAGTAAAATAAAGAATCTTTGCTGCACGCGTCCCCAATCCAAAAAATTCCCCAGGAGTCAGCTACAGGACAAACCAGAAAGAGAGCTTCGAGCACCCCAAATGTTTTGGAGCAATTTAACATGCAATATTATGAATCGGTCATTTCAAGACTCCAGCAACATTCTGGTCCTCTTAAAAGTTGTAAACGGGTATTGGACACTCCCAGTATGTAGGTTCCTCAGAACAACTAAGGCCAGATTCCAGGACAAAAAGAATCTTCTTGCCATATTTGGATGTACCTCTGGTATTAAGGTGAACAATGTAATCCTTCCCCTTCGGTGTCTCTTTTATTTTGAGACGGGACAAGGGTTTTGCAGTTGCCAAATGTTTAGTACGTATTTTTAAAGGTAAACAAGAATCATGGAATCCACGTCACTAAGAAACTTCTGGACATCTGTCTTTTGATATTCTGAGTCTGGAATCCACATCGACAGGAAAAATCAGGGAATCTTACTGAGAACGAAAAGGAAATCCGGTTCTAGGAGTTCTCATTTTCCGGAATCTACCGGGCCCCTTGATAAGGTTTAATCAGCAAATTAGGCTTCTGTGTCCATACATTTTCAGAGTTACTTGCTCCGTGGATATGCTAAATCTGTCATTAGAGATCCTCAGGAGCTTTCTGGTCCTCTTGATAGATGTAATCAAGGATCTGGCCTGACAAAACCTTTCTTTTCCCAGGAACATCTACGACCGTAATCATATTGCCCAGAATCAAAAGTTATATTGGTACAAAATTCCTCAATTTAAGTGATCTCATATTTCAGAAAGTTCTTGTGGGTGGGCAGATCAGAAATGGGATGTTGGGTTTGGAAGTTTCCACCTTTTGGGGAGGTCTTGTGATGAGGAACCAGGAATCTTGGATTCCAGTTCCCAAAGAATATTATGGACGTCTTTCTCTTGACATCCAAAAAACTGGAATTCTCGGTCACCAGGAACAGTCTCTACATCCTGCAGAGTGAAGCAGGAAGTTGGGTAATGAAGGTCGTCATATACAGGAAACTACATGTCATATTGCTAAGGAAGAATAAAGTATCTTCCTTATATGAGTCCTCAATCCCAAAAACAACAGGCCGTCTTCCAAAGAGGTTATCACGAATCAGGTTTTTGAAGTAGGAATCTGGGTAATGGAAGTCCTCACATACAGGAAACTTCACTGCCTATTGATAAGTAAGAATAAAGAATCTGCGTACTCGTGTCCTCAAATCCAAAAAAACTTCGGGTCATCTTGCTATGGGCTAAACACGAATCATGGTGCTTTCGAGCATAAAACTGGGAAATGCAGTCCTTATTTACAGGCAACTACATGACCTTTTCCTAAGAAAGAATTAGGAACCAGGGTTACACGAGCCTCAATCCCAAAAATCTACAGAGCATCTTGGAAAGTGTTAAAAAGGAATCAAAGTTTCGATGCAGGATTTATCTAATGAGCGTCCTGTTATATAGGAAAATACACAGCCCCTTGCCAAGGAAGAGAAAGAATCGGAGTTACAGCATACCTCAGTCAGGAAAATCAACAAGCCATCTGCTGTGGGCTATACAAGAATCAGGGTTTAGAAGCTGGAACATAGGTAATAGCAGTCCTCATATTCAGAATCTACATGATCTCTAGCTAAGGAGAACTATGAAACTTCTTGTACACGGTTCCTCTATCACAATATCTACATGACATCTTGCTAATGGCAAAATAAGAATCAGGGTTCCCAATCAGGGCTCTGGGGAAAGGGAGTCCTCATATACAGGACATTACACGTCCCTCGCTCAGGAAGAATAAGGAATCTGTGATAAACTAGTCCACAATCCGAAAAATTCTCAAGGTGTCTTGCTGCAGTATAAAAAAGAATCAAGTCTTCGAGCTCATGTCATGTTTCCGAGATATTTGGCTTGTGGGTATTATGAATCAGTCATTGCAGTACTCCAGCAACATTCTGGTCCTCTTGAGAGTAGTAATCTGGTATCTGGTAGTTCAAGATCCTTAGGTTCCTCGGGACAATTAAGGCCAGTTTTCTGGAAAAAAGTATCATCTTGCTGAATTTGGATGTAACTTTGGCCTTAACATGAACTTGGTAATCCTTAAATTTCCATTTGTATTTTATTTGGGGAGGAGCCGAGGGTTTTGCAGTTGCCAAATATTTAGTACGAATTATTAAAATGTAACCAGGATCCATGGTATCCACGTCCCTAGGAAAAATCTGGGCATCTGCATTTTTATATACAGAATTGGAATCCACATGGACAGGAAATTCATGGTATCTTGCTGATAACGGAAAGGGAATCTGGTTCTTGGAATTCTAAATCGATTTAAATCTACAAAGTCTCTTGATAAGGTTTAATCAGCAATCTGGGCTTCTATGTCGCCACATTTTAGTGTGTCTTTTGAAAAGGGACCAGGAATCTTGGGTTCCAATTCCTCAAGAACTTTATGGGAGTCTTTCTCTTGATATCCAAGCAACTGAATTTCTAGGTCACTAGGAAATATCTTGGCGTCTTGCTGAGAATGAAGCAGGAATTTCAGTAATGGGAATCTTCATGTAGAGAACACTACACGACATGTTGCTACGCAAGAATAAGTAATCTTGGTTACACGCGGCCTCCATCCCAACAACCTACTGACTGTCTTGCTGAGAGGGAACCACCATTCAGGGTTTGGGAGTTTTCATATACAGGAAACTGCACTGTCTATTGCTAAAGGAGAATAAGTAATCTGATTTACACGTGTCCTCCATGCCAATAAGACTTTAGGGTTTCTTGCTAAGGGTTAAACAAGAATTTGCGTTTTTGAAGCATAAACTAGGGAAATGAAATCCTCATATACAGGCAAATGCACTGGATTTTCCTAAGAAAGAATAAGGAATGTGGGTGACATGTTTTCTCAATCTCCAAAAAGTATACGACGTCTTCCTAATCTAAACAAGAATCAAGCTTTTGACGCATGTATCTGTGAACAGGAGTACTCATATACAGGTAACCGCACGGCTGTTGATTAAAATAAGGATTCTGGGTTACACGCGTCCCCAGTCCTGAAAATCTACAGGGCATCTTGCTGACGGCTAAAGAAGAATCAGGGATTCGAGGCATGAATGTGGGTAAAAGCAATCCTCATATACATGGCCTCTTGCTAATAAAAGAGAAGAAATCTGTTTTCCAAGGTTCCTCTATCAAAAATCTACATGACTTCTTACTAAGGGCTAAACAAGAATCAGGGTTTCAAAACAGGAATCAAGAGAAAGAGAGTCCTCACATACAAGACACTACATGGCCTCCAACAAAGTATGAATAAAGAATCATTGTTGTACGTGTACTCAATCCAAAAATTCCCAGGTTGTCTGCTATGGGACAAACCATAAATAGATTTTCGAGCTCCAGAAATGTTTCAGAGCAATTTAGCATTCGGATATTATGAATTGGTCATTTCAGGACTCCAGCATCATTCTGGTCCTCTTAAAAGTTGTAAATGGTATTGGGCACTCCAAGTCCGTTTGTTTCCCCAGAAAAACTAAGGCCAAATTCCAGGACAAAAAGAATCTTATTGCCATATTTTGATGTAACTTTGTTCTTAAGGTGAACCCGGTAATCCTTGCCCTTCCGTGTCTCTTTTTATTTTGAGACGGTATAAGGGTTTTGCACTTGCCAAATGTTTACTACATACTTTTAATGGTAACCAGTAATCATGGAATCTACCAAATCAGGAAACTTCTTGTCATCTGTCTATTGATATGCTGAATTTGGATCCAAATCGATAGGAAAAATCAGGGCATCTTACTGAGAATTAAAAGGAAATCCGGTTCTAGAAGTTCTCATTTTCCGGAATCTACAGGGCAACTTTATAAGGTTTAATCAGCAATTTGGACTTCTGGGTCCCTACATTTTCAGAGCTACTTGCTCCGTGGATATGCTAAATCTGTCATTACAGGTCCTCAGGATCATTGTGGTCCTCTTGTTAGTTGTAATCAAGGATTTGGCCCTAGAAATCCTTTTTATTCCTGGGATCATCTACGACCATAATCATATTACCCAGAATCAAAAGGTATATTGGTACAAAATTCCTCGATTCAGGTGACCTCAAAGTACAGAAAATACTTTTGGGTGGGCAGGTAGGAATTGGGTTTTGTGTTTGGAATATTACACATTTTGGGGAGGTCTTTTGAAGGGGAACCAGGAATCTTGTATTCCTGTTCCCAAAGAACATTATGGACGTCTTTCTCTTGATATTCAAAAAACTGGAATTCTCAGTCACCAGGATGTGTGTCGGCATCCTGCAGAGTGAAGCAGGAAGGTGGATAATGGAGGTCGTCATATACAGGAAACTACACGTCATATTGATAAGAAAGTATAAGGAATCTTCCTTATATGAGTCCTCAATCTCAAAAACTCTAGGCTGTCTTCCTATGACGTAACTATGAATCAGGTTTCTGAAGTAGAAATCTGGGTAATGGGAGTCCTCATATAGAGGAAACTTCACTGCCTATTGCTAAGTAAGAATAAGGAATCTGCGTTACTCTGGTTCTCAATCCCAAAAAAGCTTAAGTCATCTTGCTATGGGCTAAACACGAATCATGTTGTTTTCGAGCATGAATCTGGAAAATGGAGTCCTTATTTACAGACAACTACATGACCTTTTCATTAGAAAGAATAAGGAATCTGGGTTACATGAATACTCAATCCCAAAACTCTACAGAGCATCTTGGAATGTTCTAAAAAGAATCAGAATTTCGAAGCAGGATGTATCTAATGAGAATTCGAATATACAGGAAAATACACAGCCCCTTGCCACGGAAGAAAAAGGAATCGGGGTTATAGCAGTCCTCAGTCTTAAAATCAACAGGCCATCTGCTGTGGGCCAAACAAAATCAAGGTTAGAAGCTGGAACATACGTAATAGCAGTCCTCATATGCAGAATCTACATGACCTCTAGCTAAGGAGAACTGAGAAGCATCTTTTACACGGTTCCTCCGTCAAAATATACACATGATATCTTGCTAATGGCAAAACAAGCATCTGTGTTTCCAAACAGGACTCTGGAGAATGGGAATCCTCATATACAGGACATTACACGGCCTCCTCAAAGAAGAATAAAGAATCTGTGATACACTAGTCCACAATCCAAAAAATTCTCATGGTGTATTGCTGCGGAATAAATATGAATCAAGGCTTCGAGCACGTCTCATGTTTCGGAGATATTTGGCTTGTGGGTATTATGAATCAGTCATTTCCGGAATCCAGCAACATTCTGGGCCTCTTGAGAGTTGTATCCGGGTATCTGGTACTACAAGTCCCATAGGTTCCTCGGGACAATTAAGGGCAGTTTCCCGGAAAAAATATCATCTTGCCGTATTTGGATGTAAGTTTGCTGTTAACATGAACTTGGTAATACTTAACTTTCCGTTTGTACTTTATTTTTAGAGGGGCCGAGGATTTTGCAGCTTCCAAATATGTAGTACGTATTATTAAAATGTAACCAGGATCCATAGATTCCACGTCCCTAGGAAACATCTGGGCATCTGAATTTTTTTACACAGAGTTTTGGAATCCACATGGACAGGGAGATTCAAGGCATCTTGCTGAGAACGGAAAGGGAATCCGGTTCTTGGAATTCTAAATCGCCAAAATCTACAAAGTCTCTTGATAAGGTTTAATCAGAAATCTGGACTTCTATGTCGCCACTTTTTTGTGTGTCTTTTGAAAAGGGACCAGGAATCTTGGGTTCCAATTCCCCAAGAACTTTATGGGAGTCTTTCTATTGATATCCAAGCAACTGCAATTCTAGGTCACCAGGAAATATTTTGGCATCTTGCTGAGAATGAAGCAGGAATTTCAGTAATGGGAGTCCTAGTACACAGAACACTACACGACCTGTTGCTACGGAAGAATAAGCAATCTTGGTTACACGAGGCCTCCATATCAAAAACCTACTGACCGTCTTACTAAGCGATAACCACCATTCAGGTTTTGGGAGTAGGAACCTGGATAATGGGCAGTTTTCATATACAGGAAACCGCACTGTCTATTGCTAAAGGAGAATAAGGAATATGGTTTACACGTGACCTCCATCCCATTAAAACTTAGGCTTTCTTGCTTAGGGCTAAACACGAATTTGGGTTTTTGAAGCATAAACTTGGGAAATGAAATCCTCATATACAGGCAAATGCACTGGCATTTCCTAAGAAAGAATAAGGAATGTGGGTGACATGCTTTCTCAATCTCCAAAAAAGTATACGGCATCTTCCTAAGATCTAAACAAGAATCAAGCTTTCGACACATGAATCTGTGAACAGGAGTACTCATATACAGGTAACTGCCCGGCTGTTGCAAAAGTAAGGAATCTGGGTTATACAAGTCCCCAGTCCTGAAAATATACAGGGCATCTTGCTGACTGCTAAAGAAGAATCAGGGATTCGAGGCATGAATGTGGGTTAAAGCAATCCTCATGTACAGGAAACTACATGGCCTCTTGCTAATAAAAGAGAAGAAATCTGTTTTCCATGGTTACTCTATCAAAAAATCTACATGACTTCTTACTAAGGGCTAAACAATAATCAGGGTTTCAAAACAGGAATCAAGGGAATGAGAGGCCTCACATACAGGACATGCATGGCCTCCAACTAAGTATGAATAAAGAAACATTTTTGTACGTGCCCTCAATCCATCAAATTTCCAGGTTGTCTGCTATGGGACAAACAAGAAAGAGATCTTCGAGCTCCCCAAATGTTTCAGAGCAATATCGCATTCGGACATTATGATTCGGTCATTTCAGGACTCCAGCAACATTCTGGTCCTCTTAAAAGTTGTAAATGGTATTAGGCACTCCAAGTCCGTTAGGATCTCAGAACAACTGACGCCAGACTCCAGGACAAAAAGAATCTTATTGCCATATTTGGATGTAACTCTGGCCTTAAGATGAATCTTGTAAGCCTTCCCCTTCCGTGTCTCTTTTTATTTTGAGACGGGACAAGTGTTTTGCATTTGTCAAATGGTTACTACGTACTTTTAATGGTAACCAGGAATCATGGAATTCACGAACCTAGGAAACTTCTGGGCATCTGTCTTTTGATATACTGAATTTGGGATCCAAATTGCCAGGAAAAATCAGGGCATCTTACTGAGAATTAAAAGGAAATCCTGTTCTAGGAGTTTTCATTTTCCGGAATCTACAGTGCCCCTTGATAAGGTTTAATCAGCAATCTGGGCTTCTGGGTCCCTACATTTTCAGAGCAACTTGTTCCGTGTTTATGGTAAATCTGTCATTTTAGATCCTCAGGATCTGTCTGATTCTCTTGTTAGTTGTAATCAAGGATTTGGCCCTAGAATTCCTTTTGTTTCCTGGGACCATCTACGAACATAATCATATTCCCCAGAATCAAAAGATATATTGGTATAAAATTCATCAATTCATATGGCCTCAAAGTACAGAAAATTCCTCTGGGTGGGCAGGTAGGAATTGGGGATTTGAGTTTGGAATATTACACATTTTAGGGAGGTCTTCTGAAGGGGAAACAGGAATCTTGGA
Organism: Carlito syrichta; assembly: GCF_000164805.1. Classification (NCBI taxonomy): domain Eukaryota; kingdom Metazoa; phylum Chordata; class Mammalia; order Primates; family Tarsiidae; genus Carlito; species Carlito syrichta. Next base: position 10,723 of record NW_007250058.1, read on the forward strand.
TTCCAGTTCCCTAAGATCATTATGGATGTCTTTCTCTTGATATTAAAAAAACTGGAATTCTCGGTCACCAGGAACTGCCTTGGCATACTGCAGAGTGAAGAAGGAAGCTGGGTAATGGAGGTCATCATATACAGGAAACTACACGTCATATTGCTAAGGAAGTATAAGGAATCTTCCTTATATTAGTCCTCAATCTCAAAATTACAGGCCGTCTTCCTAAGAGGTAACCATGAATCAGGTTTTCGAAGTAGGGATCTGGGTCATGGGAATCCTCACATACAGGAAACTTCACTGCCTCTTGCTAAGTAAGAATAAAGAAATCTACGTTACTCATGTCCTCAATCGTAAAAATCTTCAGT
>NW_007250059.1:0-2745 GCF_000164805.1 Carlito syrichta
CCTCATTTTTTTGGCTTCTTGTAGAGATGAAGTCTCGCCAAGGTGCCTGGGCTTGTCTTAAACCTGGCGGCTCAGGTCATCCTCTTGATTTGGTCTACTAGAGTGCAGGAATGACAGGTGTGAGCTCCTGCTCCTGGAATACACAACCCTCTTGAGCCCCCATCACATGGCCTGCTCCCTTCCGATGACAGGGACCCCAGAGAAGGCGGCCAGATTTGCCCACTTAACTCTCCCCAGGGGGAGCACTTGGCACATGGGTGTGTCTCTCACTGGGCACCTACCCCTCCTGCCATCTCATTCCCCAGGGTGGAACTGCAAACTCCTCCAAGGGGCTGCCTCAGGAAAAGGGAGGGCTTGATTCTAAAAGCACTGGTAGGGCAGGACAGCCAGGTGATTCATGTCTGTCTCCTAGGCACATGGAGAGGGCAAAACAGGAAGATGGTTGGAGCCCAGGACCTCGAGACCAGGCTGGTCACCATAGCAAGCACCTGCCTCGACCCCAAGAAAAACCTAGAAAACCTTGGGTGAGGGCAGCCCTTTGTGGGAGGATCACCTCTAGCCCAGAGTTCAACACCAGGCAGGGATACCAGGATGTTGACCAAAATGGAAAGGTATGATCACAGCAGGTTGGCAGGCACTGGCTGAGAGGATGGCCCATGTTGGGCAGTTTGAGAGCAGCTGGGGCAACCAAGTGAGGAGAGAAAAGGAAGAAAGAAACACAGAAAGAAAGGAAAGAGGGAAGGCAGGAAGGAAGAAAGAAAGGAAAGAAAGAAATCCATTCTCCTGCAAACCTTCTGCCCTCAGGCCTCCACCCTGCCTCCCACACGTGAGGGTCCCCCAAGCTTGGCAACATCCCACCCGAACCCCCCCAATGGCCATCACCACTTTGGTGTGGGAGTTCCTGAGGTTCCCTGGCCGGGTTCCTATAGGCTCTCCTCTATGAGGTGGGAAATGTTCACCAGGCAGCCCGACCCACCCACTCGTCAATGAGGATCTTCCACCAAGAAAGCAGGGATACTTCCCTCACCAGAGACATTTCTTTGCTCCCAATTCCATTTTTTCTGGTTCTAAAGCCAGTCACCCTGTGAACTAACCATGCGCCATTGAGAATCTGCGTGTGATTCTGAATTTTTGGAGACAGTGTCTGGGTCTGTGGACCAGGCTGGGGCCCGGGGAAACTACTGTCATTCATCACCAGGCTCGAAATCATGGGCTCCAGTATTCCTCCTGCATCAGCCTCCTGAGTGGCCGGGAAGATGGGCACCTCGACCCCAGATGCCCTGGTTGGATGGGTACGGAGACAGGCTCTCCCTGCATGGCCCTGGCTGAACTTGGGCTCCTGCGCTCAAGTCATCTTCCCATCTCAGACTCCAAGAGCACTGGGATTCCAGGCGTGGGCTGCCATGCCACGACTTCTGCTTCATTTTGAAGAAGTATTGAAGCCAGTGATCAGCTTCATCATCTCACCAATTTGGGAGACAGAGCCCAGCAGCCAGCTTGAACCCACAGACCAAGACCCACTTGGGCAACTTGGCAAGACTTCATCTCTACCTCCCATCACAAATGGGCTGGGCATTGTTGTGTGAGCCTGTGTTTCAGTCTCCTTAAAAGGCTGGGGCAAGGCTCACCAGAGCCCTGTGGGCCTAGTCTGCGGTGGCCAGGAGTGATCCACTGCCGTGCATCCTGGGTGAGGGAGTGAGACTCCAACTCTGAGGGAGGCACTGGGAGTTGGAGGCACTGGGAGACACAATCATGCCACTGCAACCCAACCTGGCCCATGGAGACTCTGGCAACAAAAAGACGCCTCCCACGTGCATCATGACGTGCATCCACAGCTCCCCTGTGAAATGTCTGCATGGGAGGGGGACGATGGAGTGATCGGGAGAGGAAGGGGTCCTCGCCACAGCTGAAGTTGGGAGACTGAGAAACTGGAACCGGGGGGGGGCGCGCAGCATTTCCAGATTACCTTGATCTCTCTGTTCCTGAAGATCACCCTAACTGGGGACTGTCTCATATGTGAGCTCACAGAGTTTTTGCCTTGGGGCATAAGTCTAGAGGGTGGAGGCAGTCCTTCTGGGGCATGTGGCCAAATGCATGGGATGAACGTGCCCTGTGGTCACCTTTGAAATATCCCATGAAAGACAGGCTGGGAAGTACCTTTTCCTCTTCCATCCCTGAGGATGATGCCTCACATTGTGTGGCCGTGGTGGTTGTGGTGGTGGTGATTATTACTATTTGGAGTCGGAATCCCACTCTGGTAATCAGGCCAGAAAGCAGGGGCGTGCTCCAAGCTACCACAGACTCCAACTGTTGAGCTCAGACAATCCTCGGGCCTCAGACCCCCAAGTGGCTGGAACCACAGGCCTGTGCCACCACACCCGGCTAATATTTGGATGTAACTTTGATGGCCGAGACAAGGTCTTGTCCAGTGTTCTGGGATCTTGTCAAACCTGCAGCCTCAGGGAATCCACTCTCCTGGGCCCCAGAATGGCCAGAATGCCATGCTAAGCCTCTGAGTCAGCCTGTGGTGGTGGTGGTGGTGACCCGCTCTCGGCCACCATGGCCTCCACTGGCTGTGCTCCAGCAATCCTCCCATCGTGGCCTCTGGAATGCCAGAACAACAGACATGCCTCCCCACACTCAGCTCATTTTTTTTGGCTTCTCCTAGAGTCGAAGTCTCAACAAGGTGCCCTGCCTGGGCTTGAACCAGGGAAGCTCAGGCCATCCTCTCACCTCGACCTACAG
>NW_007250059.1:2941-4308 GCF_000164805.1 Carlito syrichta
TAAGTCCTTCCCCCACATCCCTCCACATAGGAGGTTCCCCACACTCAGCACCCTCCAGCCCAAACCACACTAATGGCTGCCACCCTTTGGAGCGGGAGTTCCCGAGGCTCCCTGGCCTTGTTCTTGCCAACTCTCTCTATGAGGGGAGAAATGTGTCCCAGGCAAGCTGACCCTTCAACTCGGCAATGAGGACCTTCCACCAAAATAGGCCAGGAACACATCCCTCATGTGGGACATTTCTTCCCCATAATTCAACTTTTCCTGGCTCTAAAGTCAGTCGTCCTGTAAACACACCATGAGCAGTTGAGAATCTGTGTATAATTCTGATATTTTTGGACACAGGGTCTGCCTCTATGGCCCAGCCTGGGGTCCAGGGTCACGAACGTCATTCAGCACCAGCATGAAAATCACGGGCTCCAGCTATCTTCCCACCACAGCCTCTGGAGTGGCCGGGATGATGGGCACCTAGACCCAATACCCCCTGTTTGGATGAGTGCAGAGACGGGATACCTTTGAGTGACCCAGGATAGCCTTGGACTCCATGCCCCTGCCTAAGCCTCCCAGAGTGCTGGGATTCCAGGTGTGAGCTGCCAGATCTGGCCTTCTGGTTCGATTGAGATGAGGGATCAAGGCCAGGTTCAGGGGTTCAGCCTCATCAACCCAGTGATTTGGGTGTCTGATGCTAGTGGATGGCCCGAGCCTGTGGGCCAAGACCCACCCAGGCACCTTGGAGAGACATCATCTCTACCCTTCATCAGTAATGAACCAGGAGTGGTGGCAAGCACCTGTCATTCTGGCTCCTTGGAAAGCTGAGGTAAAACTTGCCAGAGTCCAGTGGGCTGAGGTTGCAGTGACTGGGAGAGAGCTACCCCCCTCCACCCTGGGTGACGGAGTGAGATTCTGACTCAAAGAAAAAAAAGGAAAAACGGAAAAAATAGAAGAGCATCCATTTGTGTAACAAGTGGGGACAATCATGAACAGACAGAGGTCAATTGGGAAGGAGGACATATAATTCCCAAAAGACAGTGGGTCGGCAGACAATGGGGCTGTACATTTGGGAGGCCAAGGTGGGGGAAGGTGAGAGTCTGGGACTTCAAGATCAGCCTGGGCCATGTGGTGAGACCTCTTCACTCCCCAGAAGGCAAACACTGGAGTAACACGTGGTGGCACTCACAGTCCTGGCTACACAGGTTGTGGTGGTCTCCATGTCGGATCATTTCTTTGCGTTTCCCCTCCCAACAGAACAAGTGAGTCCAGGATGGGCACCGTGGCTTATGATCTTCAGTCCTGCACCCTGGGAGGATGAGACGGGAGGTTGCCTGAGCCCAGGAGTCAGAAACCAGCCCAGGCGACGAGGCAAGACCTCA
>NW_007250060.1:0-5547 GCF_000164805.1 Carlito syrichta
AGCCAGTTAAATTAATTAGCTTGCTACATAGCTAGCCAGCTGGCTATCCAGCTGAATTACATAAGTGATTTATCTAGCTAGCCAGCTGTTTAGCCAGCTGACTTAAATAGCAGACTACCTAAGGAGTCAGATGGCTCGTAAGCTGACTTAACTAGATGACTAAACTAGCTAACCAGCTGTGTAGACAGCTGACATAATTACCTAGCTCCCTAGCTAGCAAACTGGCTAGCCAACTGAATTAAGTATCTCTCTACCTCTCTAGCCACCTGGATAGAAAGTGACTTAACTAGTTGAACTATTTAGCTTGCCAGCTGCGTAGGCAACAGACCTATGTCACTACCTAGCTCGAGAGCTGGCTAGCCAGCTGACTTAACTAGCTGTCTTTACTAGCTGTCCTGCTATTTAGCCAGTTGAAATAACTAGCTTGCTACATAACTAGTCAACTGGCTATCCAACTGAATTACCTAGCTGACTTCTCTAGCTAGCCAGCTGTGTATCCAGCAGACTTAACTAGCAAGCTACCTAGCTAGCCAGCTGGCTAGTCAGCTGACTTAACTAGGTGACTTAAGTAGCTAGCAAGCTGACTAGACAGCAGACATAACTAGCTAGCTACCTAGCTAGCCAGCTGGCTAGCCAGATGACTTAATTGCCTAGCTATGTAGCTAGCCAGCAGGCTAACTGGCTGACTTAAGTAGCTAACTTCATGAGTAGACAGCTGGCTAGCCAGCAGACTTAACTAGCTAGCTATATAGCTAGACAGCTGTATAACTAGCTGACATAACTAGAAGCGGATGGCTAGCCAGCTGAATTAGCTAGCTACCTACCTACTTAACTTGCTGGTTTGCAAGCTGTCTTAACTACCTAACTACCTAGCTATCATGCTGGCCAGCGAGCTGAGCTATGTAGGTGACTTAACTAGCTAGCCAGCTGGCTAGTCAGCTGACTATAACTAGCTATCCTGCTTGGCAGATGGCTTTCCAGCTGACTTAGCTAACAGACTTAACTAGCTACCCAGCTGACTTAACTACCTAGCTACCTAGCAAGCCAGTTGACTTAACTAGCAGATACAAATTACTAGCTACCTAGCTAGCTATCATATAGCAAGCTGACTTAACTAGCTGACTTAACTAGCATATCAACCTGACTTAACTAGTTAGCTGCCTAGCAACCCAGCTGACTTAACTAGCTGAAATAACTAGAGAGCCAGATGGCTACACATCTCATGTAACAAGCTTTTTGCCTAGATAGCCAGCTGACTAGACAATTGATTTAATGAGCTGACTTATTTAGCTAGCCAGCTGATTAGCAAGCTGACTAAACTAGCTGACTAAACTACCTGGCCAACTGTCTAGCCGGGTTACTTTATTGCCTAGCTAAATAGCTCACCAGTAGCCTAGCCAACTGACTTAACTAGTTGACTTAACAAAGTAGCTAGCTGGCTAGCCAGCCAACTTAACTAGTTAGATACCTAGCTAGACACATGGATACCCACTAGAATTAACTAGCAGAATTAATGACCTAGAGAGCTGGCTAGCCACCTGACTCAACTAGGTTACTAAACTCGTTAGCCATCTGGTTAGCCAGCTAATTTAACTAGCTTACATCACTAGCTAACCAGGTGAGCAGCCAGCTGACTTAACTATTTAGCTACATACGTATTCCACATGCTTGCCAAATGACTTAACTATCTAGCTAAGTAGGTATCCAGCTGGCTAATGAGCTGACTTATCTAGGTGACCTTACTAGCTAGTCAGCTGTCTAGCCAGCTTACTTATTTAGCTGACTTAACTAGCTAGCTGACTTACACAGCTGGACTGCTTGCTAGTCAGCTGAATTAACCAGGTTGATATATAGCTAGCCAGCTGGCTAGCAAGCTGACTTAACTAGTCGACTTAACTAAGTAGCCAGCTGTCTAGCCAGCTGACCTAAGTAGACAACTACCTAGCTAGCCATCTGGGTAGCCAGGTGACCTAACTAGGTGATTTACTGTATAACTAGCGGGATAGACAGTTGATTTAACTATCTAGCCACCTAATAGCCTGCCGTCTAGCCAGCTGTCTTAACTAGGTGACTAACTAGCTAGTCAGCTAGCTAGCTGGCTGACCACCTGCCAGGTACCTAGCTAGCCAGTTGGATAGACAGCTGACAACAAACTAGCTACCTACATTGCCTGCTGGTTTGACAGCTGACTTATCTACTTAACTAACCTCTGGCTATTGAGTTGAATTAACTAGGTTATTTAACTACCTAGTTGACTGGTAGCCAACTGACTTAACTAGCTAGCTACCCAGCTAGGCAGCTGGCTCAACAGCTGACAACTCACTGACTTAAATAGCTAGGAAACTGACTTAACTAGCTGACTTCACCAGCTAGCTACCAAGCTAGTCAGCTGGCATAACCAGCTAGGTTAACTAGCTAGCTACCTAGCGAGCTATCTAGCTAGCCACCTAACTTAACTAGCTGTCATAACTAGAGAGCTAGCTGACATAACTAGCTGTCTTATGTAGCTTACTTCCGAGCTAGCCAGCTGACTTAACTAGCTGAAATAACTAGCTAGTCAGATGGCTACCCACCTGACTTAATTAGCTTTTCAACTAGCTAACCAGCTGGATAGCCAACTGACTTAATGAGTTGACTTAACTACCTAGGCAGCTGGTTGTCAGCTGACTTAACCAGCTAATCAGCTGGCTAGCCAGCAGACTTAACTCTCTGGCTATCTATCTAGCCAGCTCTCTAGCCATCTGACTTACCTAACTGACTTAATCTAAAAAGCTGGCTAGATTGCTGACTTAACTAACTAGCTACCCACCTAGCCAGCAGGCTAGCCAGCTGACTTACCTAGGTGAATTGAACAGCTAGCCTGCTGGCTAACAAGCTGACTTATTTAGCTACGTACCTACCTAGCCAGCTGACTAGAGAGCTGACTAAACTAACTGTCTTAACCAGCTAACCAGTTGTTAATACAGCTGATTTAACTGACTGTCATTACTTGCTAGCCATTAAGCTATCTTGCTGACTTAACTAGCTAGGTACCTACCTTCCCAGTTGGCTAGCCTGTTCTCTTATCTAGCTGAATTTACAAACTATCCGGCTGACTAACCAACTGACTAAACTAGCTAGCTAACTAGCAAGCCAGCTGCTAAGCCAGTTGACTTAACTAGCTGCCTTAGCCAGCTAGCTACCTAGCTAGCCAGCTGACATATATAGCTAACTAGCGAACTATGTAGCTTCCCAGCTAACTTAAATACATAGCTAACTAGCTAGCTACCAGCTAGAAAACTGACTTAAATAGTTAGCTGTCTAGCTACCTAGCTGACTTAAACAGCTAGCTGACTATTTAGCTGATTCGTTATCTGACGTGCTAGCTTGGTGACTTAATTATCTGCCTTAAATCATTAACAAGTGAACTACCTAGCTGACACAACCAGCTGACTTAACTCATTAGCTTACTAGCTAGCTAACTGACTCATCCAGCTGATTTAACTCGTTAGCTAACTAGCTAGCTAGCCTACTCAACCAGCTGACTCAACCCGTTTGCTAACTAGATAGCTAGCTGACTCAACCAGTGGACTTAACCTGTTAGTTACATAGCTAACTACCTGACTCAACCTGCTGACTTAACCCATTAGCTCACTATCTAACTAACTGTCTTAACAAGCTGACTAAATTAGAAAGCTGACTTAACTAGCTGACTTATCTAGCTGACTTAACTACTTAGCAGGCTGACTTAACTGACTGGCTTAACTAATTAGTTAGCTGACTTAACTACCTGAATTAAATCATTAGCTAACTATTTATCTAGCTGAATAACTAGCTGACTTATCTAATTACCTAAGTAGATAGGTAGCAGATTTAAGTATCTGACTTAAATAGTTAGTTAATTAGTGAGCTAGTTGACTTAGCTAGCTGACTTAGCTAACTAGCTGGTTAGCTAGCTTACTTAACTAGTTGGCTAATGAGATAGATAGCTGATTTAACGAGTCAGTTAACCAGACAGCTAACTGTTTTAACTAGTTGATAAACGAGTTATCTATCTGATTTAGATGGATAACGAGTTAGCTAGGTTACTTAACTTGTTGACTGATGAGTCGCCTGACTAGTTAACTGGTTTAACATGTCGGCTGACTACTCGGCCAACTTATTACCTGGCTTAACATGGTGGCCCACAAATCGGCCGACTAGTTAGCAGGGTCAACGAGTTGACTGACGAGTTGGCACACTAGTTAGCACGATTAACTAGTGGGCTGACTGGTTTATTGACCTAACTAGTAGGTCAACTATTTGGCTGACTAGTGGCTGTCTAACTATTGGCTGCTAGTTAGCAGAGCTACCTTCTCAGCTGTCATGTTGGACTACTAGTCGGTCGATAGGTTAGGTGAAATAACAAGTTTGCCAGCTACTTGGCTGACCATATAGCTGATTTAACTAGTCAGCCTGCGAGTTAGCCAACTGGTCAGCTGAATTAACTAGTCTGCCGGTGAATGAGTCGACTGTTCAGCTGAATTAACTATTCGGCTAGCTAGTGAGCTGACTGGTCAGCTGACTTTATTCGGTTGGCTAGTGAGCCAACTGCTCAGAAGACTTAACTAGTCAACCAGCGATTGAGCTGACTGGTGATCCAACTTAACTAGTCAGTCACCAAGTGAGACAATGGGTGAGCTGCCTTAACATGTCAGCCAGTGAGCTAACCAACCAGTGTGCTGAATCAACAATCAACTGGTGAGCAAGCTGACTAGTTAGCTGACATGTTGACCTGCGAGTGGGCCGACAAGTAATTGACATATTGGCAGGCGGGTGAGCTGACTAATTTGCTGACCAGTTGGCAGGTGAGTGAGCCGACTAGTTAGCTGACCTGATGGAAAGTGAGCGAGCCTACTAGTTATCTGATCAACTGATTTAGTGGCTAGCTGATTAGTCAGCTAAGTAATTACCTGATTTGCTAGCTACATAACTAGCTAGCTGACTAACTAGTTGGCTATCCAGATGACATAACTAGCTAGCAAACAAGCTATCTAGCTGTCTAGTTATCTGACTTAACTAGTAGCAAGCTGACTTAACTAGCTAGCTGAATAGTTACCTTACTTGCTACCTGACTTAACTAGCTAACTGGCTACCTACCTGACTTTACTCGCTGACTAGCTAGTTGGCTGGCTAGCAGGCTAGCCAGCTGACATAATTAGCTAGCTACCAGGTTGGTTAGATGGCTAGACACTGACTTACGTAGCTAGATACCTGGCTGGGTAGCTGGCTAGGCAGTCAGCTACCTAGCTTGTGGGCTGTCCAGCAGACTAGCCAGCTGGCTTAAATAGACAGGTGGCTGGCTGGACAGTCAGATACCCAACCGGCTTAACTAACCAGCCACCCAGCTCATCAGCCGGCTAGCCAGCAGGCTGAACTAGCTGGCCACCTAGCTGACCAGTCTGCTAACCAGCCAGCTTCACTTGCCAGCGACCTAGCTAGCCAGCCGGCTAACCAGCTAACTTAACTAGCTGACTTAAGTAGGTAGCCATCCGGCTAGACAACTGGCTTAATTAGTTAGCCACCTAG
>NW_007250061.1:0-1645 GCF_000164805.1 Carlito syrichta
CTCATATACTGGGTTGGGAATTATTCCCTCCTCTTCCATTTTTGTGAAGAGTTGAAATTAAACTAATATTTGTTTTTTAACTGCTTGGAAAAATTCAGCTGTGAATTTTTCCCTCTCTCTTTTTTTTTTTTTTTTTTTGGCCTCCCAATCTGTTGCAGACTGAAGTGCAGTGTGCTGACCATTCTTCTGCTTCAGATCCTTCTGTTTTATTTTACACAAAACTATTTGATGAGTCAATGATTGAGTGAATGATGAGTCTTCACTTTTCAAGGGAAATTTAGTGTGGGCTGATTACCTAAAGAGGTTACAGTCATGAAAATGACTTAGGTAATCGCATGTCCACAGAAAGTCATGAGGGAAGACTTGGGAACCAGAATGATGTCTCATATTTCTGCAAAGTCTTGTGACAAAGGCCAGTCTGCCCCAAAGAGTAGGTAATCCTGGCCCTTTTTTCCAAGACCATGACTGATGAGTGAAGAGGAGACAAGTCACTTTTTATTTTTTGGGGAGGGGAGGGTGATTGCAAGCCTTGGCAATACACTCTATCAAGAGGTAATCGGTCTCTTTGTCTTTTTGACTTCATCTATTTTTTTGGAAATTCTCAGAGTACCAAACAGCACAGAGGCAGGAAAAGCCACATGGGCTTGTCAATGAGCCACTCAACTCAAATCCTAAGAGACAGGTTGGTGTGAAATTTCAGTTATAAGGTCAGTGTAGCACCAGTCTTCTGATAATGTGTGTGCTTTGTGAGAGTAGACACGTGTGTTGGCTAAATTTCCCAAGTCTCTTCTACTATGCTTTAGGGTCAGCCATGAGTCCACTTCATATGCACTTCTATCATAGTCATCTTAAAACAACAGATTCTCTTTTCATAACAAGAATGATCAACATAAAGGAGAAATGCTGTGCATGATGATACAGGGAACAGTAACACAAGGTCATCCTATGATCGCAAGACACTGAGTGAAGTAAAGACTAATGACACCACTGGATGGAAATCAGTGGGAAAATCCAAAGTTTGTTTACTGAAAATAAGTAGTCTTTTATTCTCAGTGACGTGTTCTAATGCTTTCAAATATATCTTCCACGTTACTTCCCATAATTTAAAAGACGGCCAATCCTATCAAGCTTTCCCATTTTGCTTTCTTGCTGCTCCTCCCTATTTCCTCAACCACAGTGGGTCGAAGGCCCCATTGTCAAGTGATTCGAGCCTGTGTCCTGATTAATTAACCTACATAGGAGTTCAAACGTCGAATGAAGTTCTATTGCAGAATAGCATAGAATAATAATAGAGACACTTGGACTTGAATATGTTGTATCTTTGCTCTTGTGCCAGCATGAGCTCCATTGAGCTCTTTGACACCAGTACACAGAAGAGGGTGTGAGATCTAGGAGCTAAGCCTGATCCAGTGAAGGCTGCTCTTGAGAGCAGTCCCCAGGAAAGGAGGGACCTGGAGCCATACCAGACTGACAGTCAGTCACCAAGGTGTCATGGAGCAAGTTCCGAGGAAGGGCCATGACCAGAATGGGAAGCAGGAGGCTGTTACGGAAGGATGTAGCTTCTGATAACAAATCTCCATGTGATACAAAATTGGTGTTTGTAGATCGCACACAAATATACATTAGTAAAGAGCAATGGGCGAGA
>NW_007250061.1:1940-6213 GCF_000164805.1 Carlito syrichta
CAACTCTCTTCAGAATTTTTTTGGGGGCCCATGGGCTCCCTTTTTTCTTTAGATTCTGTGAGAGAGAAAGAAAGAGAGAGGGAGAAATGAGAATGTGTTACACATTTTCCAGCACTTTTATATCATTCTTCCTGAGAGCGTTACTTTCCTATGAACTCCCTGTGACTCTTTGGAAACTCGTTTTGGAATCTGGCATATATTTGACTTATATTCTTTAACATTTTTCACAAATCTTAAAAGGGACATTAGAAACCTTAATTGCTTGATATCAACCAGAAAGCCCTACTGATATTTCTAACTACATTGTTGTAAATTCTTTCACCTATTAAGCTGACCAAGATAGGTTATAAAAGAGACTTTTATTCTAAAAGTAGATGGAGCCAGGCTCGGTGGCTCAGCCTGTAATCCCGTGCCTTTGGGAGGCTGAGACGGATGGATTGCCAGAGCCCGCAGGTTCGAGATCCGCCTGGGCAGCGAGACCTCATCTCTACAATAAATCCAAAAATCAGCTGGGCGTGGTAGCACATGCCTGTAATTACGGCTACTTGGAAGGCTGAAGCAGAAGGATCACCGGAGCCCAGCAGGTGAGGTTCTGGTGGCCGGGGAGTGGCCACTGCACTCCAATCCGGGCGACAGAGTGAGACTCCAACTAAAAAATAAATAAATAAATAAATAAATAAATAAAAGTAGATGGAACAAAAATGGTAGCATTATGGTTTCTACACATCTTTTTTTCTATACAGGGACATTTCTCTGGTATAATCATGTATAGACATGAAAAATTATACTTGTCGTGAAAACTATATTCATCTAAATTCTTGGAATAAGTGAGACTGGAGGACTTTTATCTTTAAAAAATTGCTCCAAACAATTGATGTAAACATATATAACTATAAAATAATGATATATATATTAGAATGTAATATGGATAATACAACACAAACTATATATACACATATGTAAAGATAATTATGATATATTTTATAGTATATTATAAACAGCATTATCTTTCAAGAAGGACTGTGTGTTCAATAAAAACTTTCCATATGCATTTCTGACTAAAAGGAAATCTTATGAATAACTAACTGCAAAATCTCTTCTTGTGAGGCAAAGATTATCTATTTTAGAAGTCACTTTAATGTCCACTTGTTATAGAAAAGAAAGAACATTCACCACCCAGGGGAGATACATGTGAAAGTGATCACATGAGGATCAAGCCGATGGTGCTAACATCAGAGACTTTCCATGTATTAAATTTTGTGATGAGCAGAATCTTTATCATTTACATAAAGGCAATAGAAACACAATGATGAGTTCACCAGAAGACAAATATAAATATTAGAAAATTCATATCAGCTTCCTTTGTTCAAATCAAAATTGAAATCTCAAAAGTATCCCCAAACAGACATAATCAACCATGCTTTACTCAACAGAAAAGGAGGAATAAGTCTTCTACATTTGTACTGTGATGCAAAATATCTTCATAAGTAGCACACTAAATAAAACGTGATTTAAAGATGTTTTTATGAATGCAAAAATAAATGTCTTCAGTAATTTCTATCAGGAAAATACTTTAACTTGCTCTTTGGTCAAGGTTGACTGAGTCGTTAAATATGTTTGTATCTTTCTAGAATGTAACACTAAGATAAAATTTATAAAGTAGTTAGATGAAGAGGGTGAATCTACTAAGAGCAAAGAGGATGACTTCAACAGGCACAAGTTCAAAGCATCTGAGTCTTGCTCATGTACATGCTGACTTAATTGGAGTTACCCAGGGAACAACCACCATGTAGATCCCAGGAGAGAGAAGATGGATGTACTGAGATGGAATGAATCACAGATTCTCAATTCTTTAATTTAGGAGATATACATTATGTCACTAGCCATTACCTTTAATCTGAAACAATAAATAACACAGGTATTAAAGAGAAAAAGGTTTGTCAGACTCAATAATTGGATAGATATTTAGAATCAATAACAACAATGTAAAAGAAGAGATGCATTTATTTATTCGATCACCTCTAGGGTAGAGCTAGCAGTAAAATAAGTGGACAGATTGAATGAAGTAAATTTTAACAATGTCAAAGGATATGTGTATATACTTTTTAATTAGTAAACTTTATTTTTTAGCGTAGTTTTAGGTTCACAACCAAAGTAACTGGAAATCCCAAGGAGTTCCCATAAACTCTCTGACTTTGCACATGCCCAAAATCTGACACTTTCAACATCCTGCACCACCTGGGGACATTATCAGAACTGATGAAACTATATTCACACATCATCACCCAAAGTCCACTGTGTTTTCATTAAGGTTCACTGTAGATGTTGTACATTGTCTAGGTTTTGATGACTGTACAATGACATGTGTTCACCACTGGAGTACTGTATAGAATAACTTCACTCCCATACAAGGTTTCTGTACTCTGCCTGATCATCTCTCCCTACCCCCAATCTCAGGGAGCCACTGTCTCTATAGTTCTGCCTTTTCCAAAATGTCATACCAAGTATGACAATAGTCACATAAAGGCTACAGTATGTAGTCTTTTCTGACTGGCTTCTTTCACAGTAATATGCATTTAAGCTTCCCCATGTCTTTTCACAGATTGATAGTTTATTTCTTTTCAAGCTCCAAATAATATTCCATTGCCTGGATGTACCACAGTTTGTTCATATGTTGAACTACTGAAGGACACTGTTATTACTCCCAAGTTTTAGTAATTATGAATGAATCTTCCATACACACCCATGTGCAGGTTTTTGTGTGGTCATAAGCTTTCAGCTTATGTAAGCAAATATCAGGGAATGAAGTTGCTGAATCATATGGTAAGAGTATGTTAGTTTTGTAAGAAATTGCTACACTGTCTTCCAAGTGACTGTACCATTTTCAGTCCCAGCAGCAAAGAGTGAGAGTTTCTATTGCCCCACATCCTCCTCAACATTTGGTGTTGACAGTGTTTCAGATTTTGACCATTTTCTAGAAATGATTTCTCATTGTTGTTTTAATGTTCAATACCTTAGTTTTATGTGTTGAATATACTTTATATGCTTATTTCCAATTGTGCTACTTCTTTGGTGAGGTTCATTTAGGTTTCTTGCCTATTTTTAATTGCGTTATTTGACTTTTTATTGTTGATTTTAAGAGTTATTTGTATCTTTTGAGTAGCAATCATTTATCAAAGGTGTCTTTTCAAATATTATTTCCCAGTCTGTGGTTTATCTTTCCATTCTCTTATCAGTAACTTTCATGATCAAAAGTCTTTAATTTCAATGAAGTCTTGCTTGGCAATTATTTTCTTCATAGATTACATTCTTGGTGTTGGTTTTACAAAGTCATTGCCATATGCAAGGTCATCTAGATTTTCTTCTATGTTATCTTCTAGGAGTTTCATAATTTTTTCTTTTACATTTAGCTAGATGGTCCATTTTGAGCTATTTTATGGGACAGCTATAAGGCCTATGCCTAAATTTATTTAATTTCTGCAGATGGATGTCCAGTTTTTCAGCACCATTTTCTGCTCCTTTACACTATCTTGCTCCTTTATCAAAGATCAGTCGATTACATTTATGTGCGTCTATCTGTCTGCTGATTTACATATCTATTCATTCACCAATATTACAGTTTTGATTACTACATCTTTATAGTTAAATCTTGAAGTTTGATAGTGTTATTCCTTCAACTTTGTTCTTCTCCTTCAACACTGAATTGGTTGTTCTGTGTCATTCTCCTCTCCATATAAACTTTGGAGTCAGTGTGCTAATATCCATACAATAACTTGCTGAGATTATTTGGGATTGTGTTGAAATTAAAGATCAAGTTGGGAAAGAATTATATCTTGATAAACTATTGATTTCCTGACTTCAGTTGCATTAATTCCTGCACTGATTTTTATTATTTTCTCCTTTAGATTTATTTATTTATTTATTTATTTATTTGAGTTGGAGTCTCACTCTGTCATCCAGACTGGAGTGCAGTGGCCACTCCCAGCCACCGCAGTCTCGACCTGCTGGGCTCCGGCGATCCTTCTGCTCAGCCTTCCAAGTAGCCAGAATTACAGGTATGTCTACCATGCCCGACTGATTTTTTCATTTATTGTAGAGATGAGGTCTCGCTGCCCAGGCAGGTCTCGAACCCACGGGCTAAGGCAATCCGCTCACCTCAGCCTTCCAAAGGCGGGGATTACAGGCTGAACCACTGAGCCCCGTTTTAGATTTATTTTTTTATTTTTATTTTTTTTGAGTTAGAGTCTCACTCTGTCGCCCAGACTGGAGTGAA
>NW_007250062.1:0-8116 GCF_000164805.1 Carlito syrichta
CCAGCTATCCAGCAAAGTAGCAAATCAGCTGGTTAAGTCAGCTAACTGGCCAGCTAACTAGTTAACTCAACTAGAAACTCAGCTAACTATTCAACTAGCTAGTAAAGTCAGCAAGCTAGAGAGTTAGAGAGCTTATTTGCTAGTGAGTTATGTCAGCTAGGTAGCCAACTAGCTAGTCAGCTAGTTAGTTAAGTCAGCTAGCAAATCAGCTAGTTACTTAGCTAACTAGCAGGCTAGCAACTCAGCTAGCTGGTGAGCTAACTAGTGGGCTCCATCGCTTTTCATCAGCTCAGCTAACTAGTCAGCTTGCTCACCTGCTAACAGGCAAGCAAACTAGTCAATGTGCTTGCCAGAACAGGTCAACTAACTTGTCAGCTCTCTTGCAGGCCAACAGGTCAGCTAAGTAGTTGGCTTGCTTGCTTGCAGACTAGTTAGGTCAGCTCACCAGTCGGCTCACTCGCCAGTCAACTGCTTATGGCAGTCCATGCATCAGCTCACTCACCTGCCGAATAGTTAATTCAACTGACCAGTCGGCTCACTCACTGGCTGACTAATTAAGTCAGCTCACCTGTCGGATCCCACGCTGGCCGACAAGTTAAGTCAGCTAACAGGTCGGCCAACTAGCTGGCCCACTAGCTAAGTTAGCTAACCAATTGGCTAACTAGTGGCCAACTTGGCAGCCGAAAATTTAGGTCAGCTAATTAGTAGGCAGACTAGTTAGGTCAAGTAAATATATGGCCAACTAGTCGGTTGAATAATTAGGTCAGCAAACTAGCCAGTCAACTACTTAACCGAGCTAACTTTGGGGCCAAATCCTCAACCAACTAGTTATTCAAGGTAAATGTTTGGCCGATTAGTCAGCCAACTTGCTAAGCCAGCTAAAACATCAGTCGAGAAGTCAGCCAATGTGTTAGCCCAGCTAACAAGTCGGCCGACTCATCAGACAAGTTAAGTCACCTAGCTAACTCGTTAACCAACTAGTTAAGTCAAATATTTTACTCATTTACCAACTAGTTAAAACAGTTATCTAACTCATTAACCAATTCGCTAATTCAGCTAGCTATCTCGTAAGCTAACTAGCTATGTCAGCTAGCTAAGTGAGCTACCTTACTATCTAGCTAGGTAATTCAGCTAGCTAAGTCATCTAGCTCACTAGTTAGCTAATTATTTAAGTCTGATACTTAAAGCTGCTACCTAACTAGTTTGCTTATGAGTTGTCAGCTCGTTACTCAGCTAGATATATAGTTAGCCAACTGTTTAATTCAGGTAGCTAAGTCAGCTAGCTAACTAGTTAACTCACCCAGTTAAGTCAGATAGCCAAGTAGTTAAGTCAGTAAGCTAAGTCAGTACTTAAGTCAGCTTTCTAATTTAGTCAGCTGGTTTAGACATCTAACTATCTAGTTAGCTAAAGGTTTGTTGGCAGGTTGAGTCAGTTTGTTAGCTAGTTAACTAATGGGTTAAGTCAACTGGTTAGGTCAGCTAACTAGCTAGTTAGCTAACTATTAGTCAGCTGACTAACTATATAGCTAGCTAGTTAGCTGGCTATTTAAGTCAACTAGTTAGCCAGGTAGATGCTAGTTAGTCAGCTAATTAAGTCAGCTTGCTAGCCAGCTGGCTAAACATGTAGTGAGCTATTTAAATGTGTTGTCTAGCCACCTCGCTAGCTGGTTAATTCATCTAGGTTAAATAGTGGCTAGCCAACTGGCTATGTAGGTAGCTAGCTATTTAAGTCAACTAGAGAGCTAACTGACTAACTAGTGATGTCAGTGAGTTAAGTCAGCTGGCTAGACAACTGGCTAACTGGTTAAGTCAGCTAGTTTAGTCAGTTGTCTAGCCAGCTGTCTAGGTAGGGAGCTAGCTAGACAAGCCAGCTTGCTAGCCACCAGGATAGTTAATCAATCAGGTAGTTAAGTCAGCTGAATAGCCTGCTGGCTACATAGATAGCAACAAGTTAAGAGAGGTGACTAGCCAGCTTGCTAGCTTAAGTCAGCTAGATTAGTCAGTTTACTAGCCTGCTGGGTAGATAGGTAGCCAGCTAGTTAAGTCAGCTGGCTAGCCAGCTGACTAGCTGGTTAAGTCAGCTAGTTAAGCCAGCCTGCAACCAGCTGGCTCGCAAGTTAAGTCAGCTAGTTAAGTCAGGTTGCAATCAGCTGGCTAGCTAGTTATGTCAGCTAGTTAAGTCAGCTGGCAAGCTAGGAAGCTAGCTATATTCGTCAGCTAGTTGTGGTAGCTAGGTTGTTAGTTAAGTTAACTTCTTAAGTCAGTTGCCTAGCTAGATAGCTAGCTAGCTAGCTAGTTAGTTAAGCCAGCGAGATTAGCTAGCTGACTCAGTCAGCAAGTTGTCAGCTTGCTTCCTAGTTGTCAGTGAGTTAAATCTGCTGGCTAGCCAGCTGCCTAGCTTGGTAGCTACCTAGTTAAGTCAGTTGGCTAGCCCGTTATATAGCTAGTCAAGTAACCTAGTTAAGTCAGCTCACTAGCCAGCTGGTTACCTAGGTACTTAGGTCGTTAAGTCAGCTGACAAGCCAACGGGATATATAGGTAGCTAACTAGTTAAGTCATTTGGCTATCCAGCTCACTGGCTAGGTACCTAAGCGGTTAAGTCAGCCTGCTAGCCAGCAGGCTAGCTAGTTAAGTCACCTAGTTTAGTCAGCTGACTAGACAACTGGATACCTAGGTAGCTAGATTGTTAAGTCTGCTGTCTAATCTGCTTGCTAGCTAGTTAAATCACCTAGGTAAGTCAGCTGGCTTGTCAGCTGGCTAGCTAGGTAGTTTGCTAACTAAGTCAGCTGGCTAGACAGATCGCTAGTTAGTTAAGTCACCTAGTTTAGGCAGCTGTCAAGCCAACTGGCTAGATATATAGCAAACTAGTTAATTCAGCTGTCTAGCAAGCAGGCCACTATTTAATTAAGGTAGTTAAGTCAGTTGGCTCACCAGCTGTCTAGCTAGGTAGTGAGCTACTTAAGTCAATTGGCTAGCTAGCTGGCAAGCTAATTACAGTCAGCTAGGTAAGTCAGCTGGCTAGCCAGCTAGCTAGCTAGGTAGAGAGTTTGTTAAGTCAGCTGGCTAACCAGCTGGCTAACTAGTTAATTCAGCTATTTGTGTCAGCTGGCTAGCCAGCTGGCAAGCAGGTCATGTCAACTAGTTATATCAGCTGGCTTGCAAGCTGGGTAGCTAGGTAGCAATTAGCTAAGTCAGCTGCCTAGCCAGCTGGCTAGCTATATAAATCAGCTAGTTAATTCAGCTGGCTTCCCAGCTGGCTAGCTAGGTAGCTAACTAGTTAAGTCACCTGGCTAGCCAGCTGGCTAGCTGCTTAAGTCAGCTAGTTAATTCAGCTGGCCAGGCAGGTGGCTTGCTAGTTAAGTCATCAAGTTAAGTCAGCGGGCCAGCTTGCTGGCTACCTAGTTAAGTCAGCTAGTTAAATCAGCTTGCCAGCCAGCTGGCTAGTTAGGTAGCTAGCTATTTAAGTCAGCTGGTTAGTCAGCTGACTACTTAGTTAAGTCAGATAGTTAAGTTAGCTGGAAAGCCAGCAGACTATCTAGGTAGCTAGCTAGCTAAGTCAGCTAGTTAAGTCAGCTGGTTAGCTTGGTATCTAGCTAATTAAGTCAGTTGGTTTAATCAACTGGCTAGCCAGCTACCTAGCAGGGTACCTAACTAGTTAAAGCAGCTGGTTAGCAAGCTGGCTAGCTAGTTAAGTTACGTAGTTAAGTCAGCTCGTGGGCCAGGAGGTTAGGTAGATAGTTAGGTAGTTAAATCAGTTGTCAAGCCAGAGGGCTATGTAGGTAGATAGCTAGTTGTGTGCTGGCAACTAAAGGCTATCTAGTTATGTCACCTAGTTGAGTCAGCTGTCTATAAAGCTGTCTAGCTAGGTAGGTAGCTAGTTAAGTCTGCTAGCTAGCCAGCTGGCTACATAGTTAAGCCAGCTAGTACGTCTGCTAGCTAGCAAGCTGACTACTTAGTTAAGTCAGCAAGTTAAGTCAGCTGGCTAGACTGCTGGCTATCTAGGTAGCTAGGCAGTTATATCAGCTGGCTAGCCAGCTGACCAGCAAGTAAATTCATCTAGTTTAGTCAGCTGGCTAACCAGTTGGCTAGTTATTTAAGTCAGCTGGTTAACTCAATTGTCTAGCCAGCTAGCTAAATAGTTAAAAAGCTGGTTAGGTCAGACAGGTAGCCAGCTGACTCACTAGTTATTTCAGCTAGTTAAGTCAGCTGGCTATCTAGGTAACTAGGCAATTAAGTCAGCTGGCTAGCCAGCTGGCAAGCTAATTAAGTCAGATAGTTAAGACAGCTGGCTAACCAGCTTGCTAGTTAGGTAGTTAGCTAGCTATATTAGCTGTCTAGCCAGCTGGATAGCTAGGTAACTAGGTAACCTAGTTAAGTAAACTGAGAAAGCAGCTTGCTAACTAGGTAGCTTGCTATTTAAGTCAGTAGGTGGACAGCTGGCTAGCAAGTTAAGTCAGCTAGTTAAATCAGGTTGCTACCAGCTGTATAGCTAGATATTTCAGCTAGTTAAGTCAGCTGGCTAGCTAGGTAGCTAGCTATATTCGTCAACTAGTTATGATAGATAGGTAGCTAGTTAAGTCAGTTTCTTAACTCAGCTGCCTAGCTAGATAGATAGCTAGATAGCTAGCTAGTTTAGCCGTGAGATAAGTCAGATGACTAGCTAGGGAGTTAGCTGACTAAGTCAGCTAGTTAAGTCAGGTTTCTAGCTAGTTAAGTCATCAAGTTAAGTCAGCTGGCTACCCAGCTTCCAAGCTGGGAAGCTGCCTAGTTAAGTCAGTGGGCTAGCCCATTATATAGCTAGTTAAGTAACCTAGTTAAATCAGGTAACTAGCCAGCTGATTACCTAGGTACCTAGGTAGTTAAGTGCTGGCAAGTCAATGGAATACATAGGTGGCTATCTAGTTAAGTCAACTGGATATCCAGCTGGCTGGCTAGGTACCTAAACTGTTAAGTCAGCCTGCTAGCCAGCAGGCTAGCTACTTAAGTCACATAGTTTAGTCAGCTGACTAGACAGCTGGCTACCTACATAGCTAGGTAGTTAAGTCAGCTGTCTAATCCGCTTCCTAGCTAGTTAAGTCACCTAGGTAAGCCAGATGGCTAGCCAACTGGCTAGCTAGGTAGCTTGCTAATTAAGTCAGCTGGCTAGACAGCTGGCTAGTTAGTTAAGTCGCCTATTTTAGACTAGATATATAACAAGCTAGTTAATTCAGCTGAATAGCAAGCAGGCAAGCTATTTAAGTCAGGTAGTTAAGTCACCTGGCTTGTCAGCTGTTAGCAAGGTAGCGTGCTACTTAAGTCAATTGGCTAGCCAGGTCAGAAGTAAATTAAGTTAGTTAGGTAAGTCAGCTGGATAGCCAGCTAGCTAGCAAGGTAGAAAGCTAGTTAAGCCAGCTGTCTAGGCAGCCTACTCACTAGTTAAGTCAGCTAGTTGAGTCAGCTGGCTAGATAGTTGGCTAGCTGATTATCTCAACTAGTTAAGCCAGCTGGATAGCCAGCTGGTTAGCTAAGTAGCAAGCTAGTTAAGTCAGCTGTCTAGCAAGTGGGATAGCTGGTTAATTCAGCTAGATAATTCAGTTGACTTCCGAGATGCCTAGCTAGGTAGCTAGATATTTAAGCCAGCTGGCTAGCCAGCTAGCTAGCTGGTAAAGACAGCTAGTTAATTCAGCTGGTCATTCAACTGGCTAGCGTGTTAAGTCAGCTGGCCAGCTAGCTAGCTGGTTAGTCACCTCCTTAAGTCAGCTGGCCAGGCAGCTGGCTACCTAGGTAGCAAGCTAGTTAAGTCAGCTAGTTAAGTCAACTGGCGAGCTAGGTAGCTAGCTAGTTAAGGAATCCAGGTAAGTCAGCTGGCTAGCTAGTTAAGTCAGTTAATTAAGTCAGCTGGCTAGCCAGCTGCCTAGCTGGGTAGCTAGCTAGTTCAGTCTGCTGGCTAGCCAGCTGGCTGCCTAGTTAAGTAACTTAGTTAAGTCATCATGCTGGCCAGCGGGTTAGCTAAGTAGGTATGTAGTTAATTCAGCTGGGAAGCCAGTTCATTATGTAGGTAGGTAGCTAGTTAAATCAGCTGGCTAGCCATCAGCCTATCCAATTATGTCAGCTAGATAAGTCAACTGGCTATCCAGCTGTCTAGCCAGGTATCTAGCTAGTTAATTCTGTTGGCTAGCTAGCTGGCTACTTTGTTATTTAAGCTACCTAAATCAGCTGGCTAGGCTGCTGGCTACCTAGTTAGCTAGATAGTTAAGTCAGCTGTCTAATCTGCTTCCTAGCTAGTTAAGTCACCTAGGTAAGCTAGATGGATAGCCAACTGTCTAGCTAGGTAGCTTGCTAATTAAGTCAACTGGCTAGCCAGCTGGACAACTTGTTAAGTCAGTTAGTTTAGTCAGCTGGCTAACCAGCTGGGTAGCTCATTAAATCAGCTCATTAAGTCAGTTGTCTAGCCAGCTGTCTAGCTGGTTAAAACCTAGTTACATAAGAGGGGTAGCCAGCTGGTTCGCTAGTTATTTCAGCTAGTTTTGTCTGCTGGCTAGCTAGGAAGCTAGCTAGTTAAGTCAGCTAGATATATCAGATAGCTAGTTAAGTAAGCTAGTTAATTCACCTAGCTGCAAGATAGCTAGCTAGGGAGCAAGTTAGTTAAATCAGCTGCTTAAGTTAGCTGGGAAGGTAGGTAGCTAGCTTTTAAAGTCAGCTAGTTAAGTCAGGTTGCTATCCAGTTTAATCAGCGATTTAAGTCAGCTGGCTAGAAAGCTGCATAGTAGGGTAGCTAACTAGTTAAGTCAGCTGGCTAGTCAGCTAGCTGGCTAGTTAAGTCACCTCATTAAGTCAGCTCACTTACCAGCCAGTTAGGTAGGTAGTTAGGTAGTTTAGTCACCTCACAAGCCAGTGGTCTATGTAGGTAGGTAGCTAGCTAAGTCAGCTGGCCAGCCATGAAGTGTCTACTTTTGTCAGTTAGATAAATCAGCTAGCTATACACCTGTCTATCTAGGTAGGTAGCTAGTTAAGTCTGCTGGCTAGCCAGCTGGCTACTTCATTAAGTCAGCTAGGTAAGTCACCCGGCTAGCCTGCTGGCTAGGAAGGTACCTAGGAACTTAAGTCAACTGGCTAGCCAGCCGTCTAGCTAGTTAATTCTGTTAGTTATGTCAGCTGGCATGCCAGCATGCTAGCTAAGTAGCTAGCTCGTTATGTCAGGTGTATAGCCTACTGGCTAGATAGGCAAATGACCATGTTAAATCAGCTAACTAGCCAGCTGGGTAGCTAGGAAGCTTGCCAGTTAAGTCAGCTCGCTAGACAGCTTGCTAGCAAGATAAGTCACCCAGTTAATTCAGCTGTATAGCCAGCTGACTAGCTATGTAGCAAACTAGTTAATTCAACTGACTAGAAAGTGCGCCAGCTAGCTAAAAGAGATAGTTAAGTCAACTGGCTAGCCAGCTGACTAGCTAGGTAGTGACCTAGTTAAGTCAGTTGGCTAGCCAGCTGGCTAGCTAATTAAGTCAGCTTGTTAAAATAGTTGGCTATCCAGATGACTAGAGAACTAGAAAGCTAGTTAAGGCAGCTGGCTAGCCAGCAGGATAACTAGTTAAGGTAGCTAGTTTAGTCACCTGGCTGGCCAGCTGCCTAGCACGTTAATCAGCTAGTTGATTAATCAGCTGGCGAACCAGCTGGCTAGCTACTTAAGTTACCTCCTTAAGTCAGTTGGCTAGCCAGCTCACTAGCTAGTCAAAAAGCTAGCTAATTCAGATGGCTAGACAGCTGTTTGGCTTGTTATTTCAGCTAGTAAAGTCAACTGGCTAGTTAGTTAGCCAGCTAAAGTCAGCTAGTTATGTCAGCTAGGTAACTAGTTAAGGCATCTAGTTAAGTTGGATAGCTAGCTAGATAGCTAGATAGGACACTAGCTAGTTACTTCAGCTAGTAGATTCAGCTGGTTTGGTAGGTAGATAGATAGTTAATTCAGCTAGTTACATCAGCTGGCTAGCTAGTTTAGTCAGCTAGTTAAGTCAGCTGGCTAGCCACCTGCCTAGCTGGGTAGCTGGCTAGTTAAGTCTGCTGGCTAGCTGGTTGGCTAGCTAATTAAGTCTGCTCGCTAGCCAGCTGGTTAGCTAGAAAGCTAGGTAGTTAAGTCAGCTGG
>NW_007250063.1:0-1146 GCF_000164805.1 Carlito syrichta
GACCAGAGCCTAGGAGCTCGAGACCAGGGTGGACAACATAGCAAGCACCCACCTCAACACCAAGCAAAACACAAAAACCTTGGGTGAGGGCAGGCCTCAGGGGAGGATCTCCTCTGGCCCAGAGTTTAAGACCAGGCAGAAAGACCAGGATGTTGACCAAATGGATAGCCTGTGATTGCAGCAGTTTGGGAGACTCAGGCCAAGAGGATGGCCCAAGTTGTGTAGTTTGAAAGCAGCCTGGCCAACCAAGTGAGGAAAGGAAAGAAAGAAAGAAAGAAAGAAAGAAAGAAAGAAAGAAAGAAAGAAAGAAAGAAAGAAAGAAAGAAAAGAAAAGAAAAGAAAGAAAAGAAAAGAAAGAAGGAAAGAAAGAAATCTATTCTCTTTCCAACATATTACCACACACATTTTCCCTCATCCCTCCCACATGTGAGGTTCCCCCAGCTCGGCACTTTCCAGCCCAACCCACACCAATGCCTGCCCCCACATTGGTGTGTGAGTTCCTGAGTCTATCTGACTGCATTCCAGCTGGCTCTTCTCTATGAGGTGACAAATGTGGAGAGACAGGCTGACCTGCTGAAATGAGGACCTACTGCCAAGAAAGGCCAGGGACACATCCCTCACCCAGGACCAATTATTCCCCTCAATCCCATTTTTCCTGGCTCAAAAGCCAGTCACCCTGTGAACACAGTGAGCACAGGTAAGAATGTTTTTGGAGACAAGGTCTGGCTCTGTGGCCCAGCCTGGAGCCTGGGGATACAACTGTTGTTCCCACACATTTTAAATTCACAGGCTCCAGCGATCCACCTGCCTCAGGCTGCGGAGTGCCCAGAAGGATGGGCACCTCGACCCCAGAATACCTGTTTGGCTGGGTGCAGAGATGGGGTATCCCTGCTTGGCTCAGTCTGACCGTGTGCTCATAGGCTCCAGCCATCCTCCTGCCTCGGGCTCCCAGAACACTAGGATTCCAGGCCTAGGCCACCACGCCAAGCCTTCTGGTTTGTTTTTGACGAAAAATCAAGATGTTTTGGGAGCTTAGCCTCATATTTCCAGCACTTTGGGAGGCAGAGGCCAGTGGCAGGCCCCAGCACATGAGCCAAGACCCACCCAAGCAACGCGGCAAGACTTTGTCTCTACTCTCCATCCAAA
>NW_007250063.1:2180-6033 GCF_000164805.1 Carlito syrichta
AACTCATGGCCTGAGACCCACTCTGGCACCTTGGCAAGACATCGTCTCTAACCTCCATCACAATTATGCTGGGCATGGTGGCATGCACCTGTCATACCAGCACCTCGAAATGGCAGGGAAAGTCTTCAATGGAGCCCAGCATGCTGAAGTTGCAGTGGCCAGGAGCATGCCATGGCCCTCCAGCCTGGATGATGGAGTTACACTCCAACACAAAGAAATAAAGAAAAAAATGAAAAAAAGAAGAGCATCCATTTGTGTATGCAGTTGGGATCATCATGAACAGACAGATCATTTGGGAAGGAGGCCCCAGACTGGGGACTAGAGTTCCCAGAAGAATGTGCATCACCAGACAATCTGGCTGTGGTTTTGGGAGGCTGAGGTGGGGGACAGCTGAAGCCCAGGAGTTTGGGAACAGCCTGGGCCACATAGCGAGACCTCGTTGCTTCCCAGAATGCAAACACTGGAGTCACGTGTGGTACTGCCCACGGACCCGGCTACAGGGGATGCAGTGGCCTCTGTACCAGGGCATTCCTTTCTGTGACCCCGCCGACAGAACGTGTTCATCCTGGCCAGAAAACGTGGCTCAAGGCCATCAGTCCCTTGCCCTGGGAGGCTGAGGTGGGATGCTGCCTGAGCCCAGGGGTTGGAGACAAACCTGGGCGACATGGCCAGACATCATCTCAGTGAGAGGTCCCCAAAATCGAGTCAGACATGGTGACCCCCGGTGTCCCGGCTGCTGAGGGGCCAAGGCAGGAGAACCACCTAAGTCCGGCAGGTCAAGGACCAAGAGACACGATTGTGCCGCTGTGGACAGCCAAGTCGAAGGAGACTCTGGTGACAAAAAAAGATGCCTCCATGTGCATCATGACATGCGTCCATGACTCCACAGGGAATAGTTTGCCTGGGTGGGGGACGATGGAGTAATTGGGAGAGGAAGGCTCCCACCCCTGCCTAAAGGTGGCATACCAGGAGACTGAAACCTGGGATGGACGTGGTATTGCTGTCTACCTTGATTGCTCTATGCTCTATGGCCTCCCTAGCTCAGAGTCATCTGGTTTGTGACCTTACACACGCCTTTGCCATGAGGCATGAGTTTTGAGAGTGGAGGCAGGCCTTCTGTGGTGCGTGGCCAAATCCATGGGATGGACATGACTGGTGGCCACCTTTGAAACCTCACATGAATGACAAGGCGGAAAGTGCCTGAGGGTGACTCCTCTTGATGTGTGACAGGAGTGGTGGTGGTGATTATTTTTATTTGGGGTCAGAATACTGGTCTGTCACCCAGGTAGCCTCTGAGGACTCCACATGCCAGGCTCAGGTGATCATTCTGCCTCGGACCCCTGAGAGGTTGTAACCACAAGCCTTCACCACCATACCCGGCTAATCTTTGGATTTATTTTTGATTGCTGAGATACGGTCTCACCCTGTGTCCTGGGCTGGTGTCAAAACTGCAGCCTCAGGTCGTCCACTCGCCTGGGCCTCTGAAGGGCCAGAATGCCAGGTTGAGGCCCAGAGCCCTACCTGTGGTTTTGGTGGTGGTGGTTGAATTATTATTCTAAGTTGGAGTCCCGCTCTCTCGCACAGGCTGGCATGCAGGGGCACGCTCAAGAACACTGTGGACTCCACCGGCTGGCCTCAGACAATCATTCCATCTCAGCCCACCAAGTGGAGCCCCAGGGTCAGAGACCAGCTTGGGCAAGGTGGCCAGAACTCGTCTTGGAGTAAGGGCCCCAAAATCAGTCAGATGTGGTGGGACCCGGAGTCCATGTTGTTTGTGGGCCAAGGCTGGAGGACCAGAAGAGCCTCACAGGTTAAGGCCCCAAAAGCCACGAGCATGCTGCTGGGCCCTAGCCCAGGAAATGGAGACTCCAGTACAAAAAAGATAGCCCTTTCCCCCCAGGACCCCCACATGTGAGGGTCCCCCAAACTCGGTACCTTACAGCTCCAACCCCCAAATGGCTGCTCCTGTTTAGGTGCAGGAGTTCCAGAGACTCTCTATCTGGGATCCTGTGACTCTCCTTTCCAAGGTGAGAAATGTGCCCCAGGGGGACTGGTCCTCTGACTCGGCACTGAGGATGTTACACCAAGAAAGGCCAAGGACCCATCCCACACCCACGGACATTTCTTCCCCCCAAGTTCCATTTTTTCTGACTCTAAAGCCAGTCACCCTTTGAACACACCATGCGCAGTTGAGAATTTGTTTATGATTCTGATGTTTTTGGAGACAGGGTCTGTCTCTGTGACCCAGGCTGGGGCCCGGAGACACGACCTTTGTTCACCGCCAGCCTCAAAGTTGCGGGCTCTGGTGATCCTCCCACCTTAGCCTCTGGAGTGGCTGGGATGATAGGCACTATGTTCCCAGAATGCGTTTGGATGGGTGCAGAGATGGGGTCTCCATGTGAGGCCGGGGTTGACTTTGAGATATGGTCTACACTCATCCTCTGATTTGGCCTCCCACTGGAGCACTGGAATTCCAGTCATGGCCCACCGTGACTGGGTTCTGGTTCATTTTTGATGAAGGATCGAGGCCAGGCTCGAGAGCTCAACCTAATCATCCCAGTGCTTTGGGAGGTTGAGGCCAGCAGCTGGTCTGAGCCCAAGGTTCTGAGATAAACCCGGGCAACTAGGCAACACCTCGTCCCTACGCTCCCTCCCAAATGTGCTGTGTGCAGTGATGCATGCCTGTCGATCTGGCTCCTTGGAAGGCCAGTGGGAAAGGTTCACCAGAGTATTGTGGGTCGAGGCTGTGGTGGCCGGCAGAGAGCCACTGCCATTCAGCCTGGATGACGGAGTGAGACTCAGTCAAAAAAATAAAAGGAAAGAAAAGAAGAGCATCCATTTGTGTATCAAGTTGGAATCACCATATACAAACAGAGATCATTGGGGAAGGAGGCTGAAGCCTTGAGCGTAGAGTTCCTAAAAGATGGTGGTTCAGCAGACAATCAGGCTGTGGCTTTGGGAGGCTGAGGTGAGGGACTGCTGGAGCACAGAAGTTCAAGACCAGCCTGGGTCATATAGCTAGACCTCATCAATTGCTGGAACACAAATATTTGAGTCGCCTTTGGTGGCCACAGGGTCCCAGGTATACAGGATGTGGTGACCTCCATTCCAGGGTGTGCCTTTGTGTTGCCCCCTCTGACAACATGTGTGAGTCCAGGTCAGGCACCATGGCTCACGGCTGTCAGCCCCGCTCCCTTGGAGGTCAAAGTGGGAGGCTGCTTGAGCCCAGGGGTCAGAGACCAGACAGGATGATGTGGCCAGACCTCGTCTGGGTGAGATAGCCCAAAATAGAGTCAGGCGTGGTATACTTGGCAGTCATGGCTGCTCAGTGGCCAAGGCGGGAGGACCAACTGAGCCCTGACAGTCAAGGCCCCGAAGCCATGATCCTGTCACTGAAACTCATCCCAGCTGATGGAGACTCAAATGACAAAAAAAGATACCTCCCACGTGCATCACAATGAGTGACCTTGGCTCCCCATTTAAAGTTCCATGTGGGCGGGTGGCGAATGAGTGATCAAGAGAGGAAAAGGCCCTTTCCCCACCCGAAGGTTGCAGACCGGACGACCAAACCCTGCACTGGCAGTTATGTTGCCAGACTATCTTGATCACTTTAACCATGGCTGCCCTAACTTGGGGCTGTCTGTTCCATGTGCTCACACATGTGTTTCCTGTGGGGCACAAGTGTGGAGGTTGGAGGCAGGTCTTCTGGTGCCTGTGACCAAAGGCATAGGTCGAATGTGCTGGTGGCCACCTTTGAAACCTCCATAAAACGACAGTCCAGGAACTGCCTTTTCCTCTCCCATCCCTGAGTGTGACTTCTCAGGCTGGATGATAGGGGTGGTGATGGTGGTGG
>NW_007250064.1:0-968 GCF_000164805.1 Carlito syrichta
AGCTGGCTGGCCGGCTGACTTAAAAAAGCTGAATTAACTAGCTAGACAGCTGGCTGGCATGCTGACTTAACTTGCTGACTTAACTAGCAAGCCAGCTGCCCGGCCAGCTGAATTATCTAGCTGAATTAACCAGATAGCCAGCTGGCTATCCAACTGACTTAACCAGTAAACTACCTAAGTAGCCAGCTGTGAAGCCAGCTGAATTAACTAGCTGATTTAAATAGCTGTCCAGCTGCCTAGCCAGCTGACTTAACAAGCTTGTTACCTAGATACCCAGCTGGCAAGCCAGCTCATATAATTCGTTGACTTAACCTGCTGGCAAGCTGGCAACCCAGCAGTCTCAACTAGCTGTATTAAATAGTTAGTCAGCTTGTTAGCCAGCTGACTTAACTAGCTCTCTCCATAGCTAACTAGCTAATCAGCTGTCTTACCCAGCTGATTTAATTAGCTTTCCGGCTGGCTAACCAACTGACTTAAGTAGCTCACTACCTAGCTAGACAGCTGGCAAGCCAGCTGACTTAAATAGCTGACTTAAATAGCTGGCCTTACACTAGTCAGCTGAATTAATTAGCTTGTTATATATCTAGCCAACTTGCTAGCTAGATGACTAAACTAGGTGACTTAATTAACTAGCCAGTTGTCTAGCCAGCTGACTTAAGTTGCAAACTAACTAGCTAACCAGTTGTCTAGCCAGCTGACTTACCTAGGTGACCACTAACTAGACAGCAGATTAAACAGATGACTTAACTGTCTAGCTACCTAAGTAGCCAGCTGTCTAGTCAGCTGACTAAACTAGGCAACAACTAGCTAGTCTGCTGACTAGGAGGCTGACTTAGTTTTGGTATCCAGTCAGCCACCTGGATAGCCAGCTGAATTAACTAGCTAGTTACCTATATATCCCACGGGCTTGCCAGTTGACTTAACTACCTAGGTATCTAGGTAGCCATCTGGCTATTGAGCTGACTTAA
>NW_007250064.1:2002-4345 GCF_000164805.1 Carlito syrichta
CCAACTAGTCAGCTGGCTAGTCAACACACTTATTTAGCTCGCTACCTAGCTAGCCAGCTGGATAGTCAGCTAACTTAAGTAGCTGACTTAACTAGTAGCACCTAGCTACCCAACTGACTTAAATAGCTAACTAGCTAGCTACCTAACTAACAAGCTGACTTAAATAGTAAGCTTCCTTGCTAGCTAGCTGACATAAACAGCTACATAAGTAGTTAGCTTAATTGTTATCTAATGTGTTAGTTAGGTGACTTTATCATCTGTCTTATCTTGTTAGCTAATGAGCTGGCTAGCTGACTCATTCAGTTGACTTAACTTGTTAGCTAACTAGCTAGGGGTAGCCTACTCAAATAGCTGACTCAACCCGTTTGCTAACTAGCTAGCTAGGTGACTCAACCAGCTGAATTAATCCTTTAGTTAACTAGCTAACAACCTGACTCAACCTGCTGACTTAAACTTTTTGCTATGTAGCTAGCTAGGTGTCTTAACCAGCTGTCTAAATTAGAAAGCTGACAACTACCTGACTTAACTAGCTGACATAACTATTTGGCTGACTGATTAACTGTGTGGATTACCTAGTTAGCTAGCTTACTTAACTTCCTGAATTAAAGAGTTAGCTAGCTGAATAACGAGCTGACTTAACAAACTAGAAAATCAGTTAGGTAGCAGACTTAAGTATCTGAGTTAAGTAATTAGCTAACTAGTGAGCTAGATGACTTAGCTAGATGAATTAGCTAGTTAGCTAGTTAGCTTGCTCACTAAGCTACCTGACATAACTAGTTAGCTTATGAGATAGCTAACTGAATTAACGAGTTGGTTAACGAGTTAGATAACTGTTTTAACTAGTTGGTAAACGAGTAAAATAGCTGACTTTACTAGTTGCTTAATGAGTTAGCTACGTGACTTATCTTGTTGACTGATGAGTCGACCAACTAGTTAGCTGGGTTTCACGTTGGTTGCCATCTCGGCTGACCTGCTAGCTGGCTTAAGAAGTTGACTGACTAATCGGCCGAATATTTAACTTGGATAACTAGTTGGCTGAGGAGTTGGCCCCATAGTTAGCTCGGTTAAGTAATTGCTAGGCTAGTTTGCTGACCTAATAATTTGGCCTACTAGTTGGCCGCATAGTTAGCTTGCCTAACTAGTCGGGTGAATATTTAGCTGACCTAAATTGTCAGTTGCCAAGTTGGTCCACTAGTTGGCCGATTGGTTAGCTGACTTAACTAGTTGGCCGGTTAGTAGTCTGACCAATTATCTGACTTAACTCACCGGCCGGCGTCAGTTCCGACAAGTGAGCTGACTTAACTAGTTGGTCAGTGAGTGAGCTGACCGGTCAGCTGAATCAAGTATTTGGCTGGTGAGTGAGCCGATACATGCACTGCCATAACTAGTCGACTGACGAGTGAGCTGACTGTTGAGCTGACTTAACTATTCTGCTGGTGAGAAAGCCGAATACTTAGCTGACTTGTTGGCCGGTGAGTGAGCTGACAAGTTAGTTGATCTGTTGGTTGGCAGGCACGCCAAGTAGTTTGTTTAGCTGTGAGCAGGCGAGAGAGCCAACTAGTTAGCTGACCTGATGGAAAGCGTTTGAGCCCACTAGTTAGCTCACCAGCTAGCTGAGTTGGTAGCTGACTAGTTAACTAAGTAACTAGTTGATTTGCTAGCTGACTTAACTAGCTGGATGATTAGCTAGCTGGCTATCTGGCTGATGTTACTATCTAGCAAAAAAGCTATCTAGTTGTATAGCTAGCTGACTTAACTAGCTAGCTAACTGGCTAGTTAGATGGCTAGCTGACTTAACTATCCACCTGATGAGCTAGCTGAATAGCTAGCTGACTAGAAACATGACAGGCTAGCTGGCTTAACTAGGTACCAGAAGAGTTAACTCACTTCCTAGATCACTTAACTAGCTAGCTGGTAACCTAGTTGACTTAACTAGCTGGCTAACTAGTTGATTGGCTAGCTGGCTAGCCAGCTGACTTAAGTAGCCAACTAACTTGTTGGCTAAATGGCTAGCCAGTACTTTTAACTTACTAGCTTCCTGTCTGGCTAGCTGGCTTGGCAGCCGGCAATCTAGCCAGCTGGCCGGCCACCTGACTATCAAGCCAACTTAAATAGTCAGCCAGCTTGTTGGACAGTGGGATAGCAAGCCGGCTTAAATATCCAGCCACCCTGCTGCTCAGCAGACTAGCCAGCCAGCTTAACTAACTGGCCACCTACCTGACCAGCCTGCTAGCCAGTCGGCTTAACTTACCAGCCACCTAGCTAGCCAGCCGTCTAACCAGCTGTCTTAAGTAGCTGACTTAACTAGATAGTCATCTGGCTACACAGCTGGCTTAACTAGCC
>NW_007250065.1:0-3927 GCF_000164805.1 Carlito syrichta
GCCTCCATCCCAAAAAACTACAGACCGTCTTGCTAAGAGATAACCACCATTCAGATTTTGGGAGTAGCAATCTGGATAATGGGAGTCCTCATTTACAGGAATCTGCACTCTCTATTGCTAAAGGAGAATAAGGAATCTGATTTACACGTGTCCTCCATCCCAATAAAATTTCAGGGTTTCTTCCTAAGGGCTAAACACGAATTTGGGTTTTTGAAGCATAAACTAGGGAAGTGAAATCTTCATATACAGGCAAATGCACTGACATTTCCTACAAAACAATAAGGAATGTGGGTGAAATTTTTCCCCAATATCCAAATAGTATACGGTGTCTTCCTAAGATCTAAACAAGTATCAAGCTTTCGACGCATGTATCTGTGAAGAGGTGTACTCATATACAGGTAACTGCATGGCTGTTGTTAAAAATAAGGAATCTGGGTTATATGAGTCCTCAGTCCTGAAAATCTACAGGGCATCTTGCTGACGGCTAAAGAAGAATCAGGAATTCGATGCAAGAATGTGGGTAATAGCAATCCTCATATACAGGAAACTACATGGCCTCTTGCTAATAAAAGAGAAGAAATCTGTTTTCCATGGTTCCTCTATCAAAAAATCTACATGACTTCTTACTAAGTGCTAAACAAGAATCAGGGTTTTGAAACAAGAATCAAGGGAAAGAGAGTCCTCACATACAGGACACTAAATGGCCTCCACCTAAGTACTAAAAAAGAATCATTGTTGTACGTGACCTCAATCCAAAAAATTCCCAGGTTGTCTGCTATGGGAATAACAAGAAACAGATTTTTGAGCTCACCACATGTTTCAGAGCAATTTAGCATTCGCATATAATGAATCGGTTATTTCAGGAATCAGAAACATTCTGGTCCTCTTAAAGTTGTAAATGGTCTTGGGCATTCCAAGTCTGTTAAGTTCCTCATAACAACTAAGGTCAGATTCCTGGACAAAAAGAATCTTCTTGCCATATTTGGATGTAACTCTGATCTGAAGGTGAACCCTGTAATCCTTCCACTTCCGTGTTCTTTTTATTTTGATAAGGGCCAAGGGTTTTTCACTTCCCAAATGTTTACTACATACTTTTTACGGTATCCAGGAATCATGGAATCCACGAACATAGAAAACTTCCAGGCATTTGTCTTTTCATATACTTAATTTGTAATCCAAATCGACAGGAAAAATCAGGGCATCTTACTGAGAATTAAAAGGAAATCCTGTTCTAGGAGTTCTCATATTTCGGTATCTAAAGGGCCTCTTGATAAGGTTGAATCAGCAATCTGGGCTTCTGGGTCCCTACATTTTCAGAGCTACTTGCTCCGTGGATATGTTAAATCTGTCATTACAGACCCTCAGGATCTTTCTGGTCCTCTTGTTAGTTATAATCAAGGATTTGGCCCTAGAAATCCTTTTGTTTCCTGGACGATCTACGACCACAATCATATTCCCCAGAATCAAAAGGTATATTGGTACAAAATTCCTCGATTCAGCTGACCTCAAAGTACAGAAAATCTTGTGGGTGGGTAGGTAGGAATTGGGGTTTTGGGTTTGGAATATTCCACATTTTGGGGAGGTCTTGTGAAGGGGAACCAGGAATCTTGGATTCCAGTTCCCAAAGAACATTATGGGCTTATTTCTCTTGATATTCACAAAACTGGAATTCTCGGTCATCAGGAACAGTCTCGACATCCTGCAGAGTGAAGCAGGAAGCTGGGTAATGGAGGTCATCATATACAGGAAACTACACGGCATATTGGTAAGGAAGTATAAGAAACCTTCCTTATATGAGTCCTCAGTCCCAAAACTACAGGCCGTCTTCCAAAGTGGTAACCACAAGTTAGATTTTTGAAGTTGGAATCTGGGTAATGGGAGTGCTCACATACAGGAAACTTCACTGCCTTTTGCTAAGTAAGAATAAGGAATCTGCGTTACTCAGGTCCTCAATCCCAAAAAAAGCTTAAGGTAATCTTGCTATGGGCTAAACACGAATCATGGTGTTTTCGAGCGTGAATCTGGAAAATGGAGTCCTTATTTACAGGCAACTACATGACCTTTTGGTAAGAAAGAATAAGGAATCCGGGTTATGTTGGGAGCCAATATGTATAGCTACATTGCTGAGGCCTGTAAAGGCCTATCTGGAATATCGCCTCTGACATAGTATATCAGTTATACCTATAATATTGGTGTGTGATTAGTGACCAGTGTGCATACACGGCAGTAAAACTTATAAGTAAATCTCTATACACCTGATGGAAAAAGTGCACAGCAGAATTATTTTTCTCTGTCTTTCTAAGTTTTACTTCTTTCTAGATATTTTTTCACTTCTATTTCCTGATAGACTGGGTACTCATCTCTTGTTCTCGAAAGCTGTTTCCCCTAGGGCTAAGATTAGAAACTAAGTTAGCATGATAGGCATGATAGTTTTGTCGCCCTGCCCCTAGTCAGGCAGAACGTTTTCTTTTGTTTCGTTAATTATCGAAACTCTGTCTGCTTCAGCCCACAGCCCCCAACATGGTGGCCATGTATTTCCTTGTTCAAGAGTGTGACAGCTACTATTTGATTTTTGCGTAGATTTGTTAGGATAAAATATATACATATACACTCATAGTTTGTAAATTTACGCTTGTTGTTTTGTTTCCTTTTGCTACATTATTCAAGTGTAATAGTTACTATACGATTTATGAAAGAATTAATGATGAGGTATTAACTTAATAGGATACAGCATAGTATTAAAGGTTAATCATTAGATTATATAAAAAATTAAAGTTAAGACATATGAATCTCATATGAATTATAGTAAAGTTTGGTAGTTTAAGAATAAGTTTTAACTGAGTTATAAGGCATTACATTAAATCGTAATAGGATAATAGTATAACTAACAGCTAAGTCATTTAAGTAAACTTGTAGATTATAATATAGTGTTAAGTTGATAATATTAATTGTTAAAAATATTAGGAGTCTGTGAACTTGGATTGAACCTAGAGTTAACTTAGAAAAGTTTTTTGTATTAATCAGGGTATAGAATAAAGAGTATAATATGAATGATTCATTGAACATTATGGAAAACACTTTGAACGATATGTATTGAAATTGTGCACCTGTGACCTTAATGTAAGCACGACAGGCATCATGGAATTCGAATTGTTTGCTTGGAAATTGCAGATCTCGTGATGGTCTTGTGATACATAGTTTGTAAAGCACGGAACTTGTACGCAGCCAGTAAGTGATTATCACACTGCTGGAGGGTATAGAAAATGGTATATAAGTTGGAAGGGTACGAACAAAATTTTGCTTCAGTCCTGATCAGACTGTTCCCAGAGGAACTACCTCTGAGTGATCTCTTCTTGCCGTCCAGTTTCTCCGGTGCATGTCCTAACCCACCCTTGGTAAGTGCTGGTCACCGACAGCTTTGGTGCCCGAACAGGGGCCTGACTCCGGTAATTGTATATATATATGTTCCCCGTTTGTTCATTTATCTCATTTCTGGACGGACCTTGCCTTAGGGTGCTGCAGCACCCCCGGAGTGCGCGGGTCGATTGGCAAGCAGAGTGGTTGTATAGTGTCACCGATGGACTGCGTGACTCATTATCGCCGTAAAAAGAGCAATTCAGAGATGGGGCAAGATGGCGACGGCATAGGTGTACTGGTGAGATTCTCTGAACGTGAGTTCCCAAAAAGGCTATCACTTCACTACCCCCATACCCCAGCCCACCACCAACCGCGCTGGGGTCAGGCCCGGGAACTTCAGTCCCATGCAAGGCCAGGTATTGCACCCCTCCCCCCACTGCTGCCGTTCTACTCGTGTGTGGAAGTCTCCAGTCCCAGCCCCCTCCAGATCCCTCCCCAGCTGCATTGTCTCCAGCCCAGGCACCCGGCATCAAGCCGCCGGTCACACAGGAGGCTCTGGGCACCCGCCCC
>NW_007250065.1:4769-6035 GCF_000164805.1 Carlito syrichta
GAAAAACAGATCTGCTTAAACTGCCTGCATCTCAGGCAGAGACTTCCATTGCCCCGCCCACCTAGCAACAAACTTTACCTCAGCTCCTAAGGCAACAGTGTGAAACAGGAGACAAAGCCCCACCCCTATGCTGCAACGAAAAACAAAAGGGAGAGGCTGGAATCGGAGATCACAGAAGTGACTCTAGTCTGATCGCTTATTTTGACTTATGATTTTATCATTGAAACTGTTGGTCTAGATTACGTTTGGTGTTTACCTTCTGACTTATACTGTTTCTTGATTTTTTTGGCCTGTCTCTGTTTAGCTATCAGTATTCTTTAGGGAATCTTTCTTACCTGTCTTTTTTCACTTCTTCCCAGCCCTGTGTCTCTCTCTCACCTGATAGTTGGTATGTATATCTGTTTTCCCTCTTGCACTTCTCTCTTTCGCTTATTTTGACTTATGATTTTATCATTGTAACTGTTAGTTTAGATCACGTCTGTTGTTGACCTTCTGACCTACACTGTTTCTCGATTTTATTGACCTGTGTCTGTGTAGCTATCAGTACTCCTTAGGGAATCTTTCTTACGTGTCTTTCTTCACTTCTTCCCGATCCTGTGACTGTTTTTCACCTGATAGCTGGTATGTATATCTGTTATCCCTCTCGCACTTCTCTCTTTCGCTCATTTTGACTTATGATTTTATCATTGTAACTGTTGGTTTAGATCACGTTTGTTGTTTACCTTCTGACTTACACTGTTTCTCGATTTTATTGCCCTGTCTCTGTGTTGCTTCAGTACTCTTTAGTACTATGTAGCTATCAGTACTCTTTCTTACGTGTCTTTCTTCACCTCTTCCCAGCCCTGTGTCTCCTTCTCACCTGATAGATGATATGTATATCTGTTTTCCCTCTCACGCTTCTCTCTTTCTAACTCCCTATTGACCCCCCTTCCTCCATTATTTTCTTCTTCTATATGCCCCCTTTTTAAATCTAGGGACCGAGACTGCAAACTGCTGAATAGACAGACTGTAAAGCAGAGGGAAAAGTGAACAAAACCAGAAGACCTTCATAAGGAAGAACAGGTCATTGCAGAAGAGAAATAAAAGCAACCCTACCTTCCCTCAAAACAGAATTGAAGGGGGGCAGGGAAAGGGGTAAAGGGAGAAAAATCTACAGAAATGAATAAAAACCAAAAGAAGAGTATGAGTCTCTCCCAGACGCCTGGGAGAGCAGACACTGAGAAAACTGACTTTGGAATACAAACAATGAAAAGTCCCCAGAATGAA
>NW_007250066.1:0-2261 GCF_000164805.1 Carlito syrichta
CCAAATGTTTACTAAGTAATTTTAATGGTAACCAGGAATCAAGGAATGCACGAACCTAGGAAACTTTTGAGCATCTGTCTTTTGATATACTGAATTTGGAATCCAAATCTACAGGAAAAATCAGGGCATCATACTGAGAATAAAAAGGAAATCCGGTTCTAGGCGTTCTCATTTTCCGGAATCTACACGGCCTCTTGATAAGGTTTAATCAGCAATCTGGGCTTCTGGGTCCCTAAATTTTCAGAGCTATTTGCTCCATGGATAAGCCAAATCTGTCATTACAGATCTTCAGGATTTTTCTGGTCCTCTTGTTAGTTGTAATCATGGATTTGGCCATAGAAAAGCTTTTGTTTTCTGGGACCATCTACGACCATAATCATATTCCCCAGAATCAAAAGGTATATTGGTACAAAATTCCTCCATTCGTGTGACCTCAAAGTATAGAAAATTCTTCGGTGGGCAGGTAGGAATTGGGGTTTTGAGTTTGGAATATTCCACATTTTGGGAAGGTCTTGTGAAGGGAATCAGGAATCTTGGATTCCAGTTCTGAAAGAAAAATATGAATGTCTTTCTCTGAATATCGAGAAAACTGGAATTCTCTGTCACCAGGAACTATCTCGGCATCCTGCAGAGAGAAGCAGGAAGCTGGGTAATGGAGATCGTCATATAAAGGAAACTACACGTCATATTGCTAAGGAACTATAAGGAATCTTCCTTATATGAGTCCTCAATCCCAAAAACTACAGGCCGTCTTCCTAAGACGTAACTACGAATCAGGATTTTGAAGTAGGAATCTGGGTAAAGGGAGTCCACAAATAAAGGAAACTTCACTGCCTATTGCTAAGTAATAATAAAGAATCTGCGTTACTCAGGTCCTCAATTCCAAAAGAGCTTAAGTTCATCTTGCTATGGGCTAAACACGAATCATGGTGTTTTGGAGCATGAATCTGGAAACTGGCGTCCTTATTTACAGGCAACTATATGACCTTTTTCTAAGAAAGAAAAAAAATCTGGGTTACAGGACTCCTCAATCCCAAAAATCTACAGAGCATCTCGGAAAGTTCTATATAAAATTAGAGTTTAGAAGCAGGATGTATCTAATGAGAGTCCTAATATACAGGAAAATACGCAGCCCCTTGCCAAGGAAGAAAAAGATTCGGGGTTATAGCAGTCCTCAGTCCTTAAAGTAAACAGGCTATCTACTGTGGGCTAAACAAGAATCAGGGTTTAGAAACTGGAACATAGGTAACAGCAGTCCTCATATGCAGAATCTACATGATCTCCAGCTAAGGAGAAGTAAGAAACCTCTTTTACACGGTTCCTCTATCTCAATAACTACATGACATCTTGCTAATGGCAAAACAAGAATCAGGGATTCCAAACAGGGTTCTGGGTAAAGGGACTCCTCATATACAGGACATTACATGGCCCTTCAGCAAAGAAAAATAAGGAATCTGTGATACCCTATTCCACAATCTGAAAAATTCTCAGGGCGTCTTGGTGCAGTATAAACAATAATCAAGGCTTCGAGCTCGTCTCATGTTTCAGACATATTAGGCTTGTGGGTTTTATAAATCAGCAATTTCAGAACTCCAGCAACATCTGGGCCTGTTGAGAGTTGTAATCGAGTATCTGGTAATACAAAGTCCTTAAGTTCCCCAGGACAATTAAGGCCAGATTCCCGGAAAAAAAATATAATGCTGCCATATTTGGATGTAACTTTGGTCTTAAGATGAACTTGGCAATCCTTAAATTTCCGTTTGTACTTTATTTGTAGAGGGGCCGAGGGCTT
Source organism: Carlito syrichta (assembly GCF_000164805.1). Taxonomy (NCBI): domain Eukaryota; kingdom Metazoa; phylum Chordata; class Mammalia; order Primates; family Tarsiidae; genus Carlito; species Carlito syrichta. The sequence goes on from NW_007250066.1 coordinate 1,793, forward strand.
TGCAGTTGCCAAATATTTAGTATGAATTTTTTTTTTTTTTTTTTTTTTTTTTTGAGTTGGAGTCTCACTCTGTCACCCAGACTGGAGTGCAGTGGCCGCTCCCGGCCACCGCAGCCTCGACCTGCTGGGCTCCGGCGATCCTTCCGCCTCAGCCTTCCGAGTAGCCGGAATTACAGGCGCACGCTACCACGCCCGGTTGATTTTTTGGTTTATTGTGGAGATGAGGTCTCGCTGCCCAGGCGGGTCTCGAACCCGCGGGCTCAGGCAATCCTCTCACTTCAGCCTCCCAAAGGCGCGGGATTACAGGCTGAGCCACCGAGCCCGGCTTTAGTATGAATTTTTAAAATGTAACCAGGATCCATGGATTCCACGTCCTAGGAAACATCTGGGCATCTGCATTTTTGTACACAGAGTTTTGGAATCCACATGAACAGGAAAATTCAGGGCATCTTGCTGAGAACGGAAAGGA
>NW_007250066.1:2424-10331 GCF_000164805.1 Carlito syrichta
GAATCTTGTATGACGAGGCCTCCATCCAAAAAACATACAGACCGTCTTGCTAAGAGATAACCTTAATTCAGGTTTCGGCAGTAGGAATCTGGATAATGGAAGTCCTCATATACAAGAAACTACAGTGTCTATTGCTAAAGGAGAATAAGGCATCTGTCCTCCATCCCAATAAAACTTCAGTGTTTTTGCTAAGGGCTAAACACGAATTTGGGTTTTTGAAGCATAAACTAGGAAAATGAAATGCTCATATACAGACAAATGCACTGATTTTCCTAAGAAAGAATAAGGAATGTGGTTGACATGTTTTCTCAATCTCCAAAAAAAAATACGGCGTCATCCTAAGATCTAAACAAGAATCCAACTTTCGACGCATGTATCTGTGAACAAGCGTACTCATATACAGGTAACTGCACGGCTGTTGCTAAAAATATGGAATCTGGGTTACAAGAGTCCTCAGACCTGAAAATCTACAGGGCATCTTGCTGACGGCTAAAGAAGAATCAGGGAATCGAGGAATGAAAGTGGGTAATAGTAATCCTCATATACAGGAAACTACATGACCTCTTCCTAATTAAAGAAAAGATATCAGTTTTCACGGTTCCTCTATCAAAAAATGTAAAAGACTTCTTACTTAGGTCTAAACAAGTATCAGGGTTTCAAAACAGAAATCAAGGGAAAGAGAGTCCTCACATACAGGACAATACATGGCCTCCAACGAAGTTTAAATAAAAAATCATGGTTGTAAGCGCCCTCAATCAAAAAAATTTCCAGGTTGTCTGCTATAGGACAAACAAGGAACAGATCTTCGAGCTAACCAAATGTTTCAGAGCAATTTAGCATTCGGATATTATGAAGCAGTCATTTCAAGACTCCAGCAACATTCTGGTCCTTTTAAAAGTTGTAAATGGTATTGGGCACTCCAAGTGCGTTAGATTCCTCAGAACAACTAAGGCCAGATTCCAGGATAAAAAGAATCTTCTTGCCATATTTGGATGAGACTCTGGTCTTAAGGTGAACCCTGTAATACTTCCCCTTCCATGTCTCTTTTTATTTTGAGTAGGGACAATGGTTTTGAACTTGCCAAATGTTTACTATGTACTTTTAATGGGAACCAGGAATCATGGAATCCACGAAGCTAGGAAACTTCTGGGCATCTGTCTTTTGATATACTGATTTTGGATTCAAATTGACAGGAAAAATCAGGGCATCTTACTGAGAATAAAAAGGAAATCCGCTTCTAGGAGTTCTCATTTTACGGAATATACAGGACCTCTTAATAAGTGTTAATCAGGAATGTAGGTTTCTGCGTCGCTATATTTTCAGAGCTACTTGCTCCGTGGATACGCTAAATCTGTCTTTACAGAACCTCAGGATTTTTCTGGTCCTCTTGTTAGTTGTAATCAAGGATTTGGCCCCAGAAATCCTTTTGTTTCCTGGGACCATCTACTATCATAATCATATTCCCCAGAATCAAAAGGTATATTGATACAAAATTCTTAGATTCAGGTGATCTCAGAGTACAGAAATTTCGTGTGGCTGGGCAGGTAGGAATTGGGGTGTTGGGTTTGGAATATGGCACATTTTGGGGAAGTCTTGAGTAGGGGAACCAGGAATCTTGGATTCCAGTTCCCAAATAACGTTATGGAAGTCATTCACTTGATATACAAAAAACTGGAATTCTCGGTCACCAGGAACTGTCTCGGAATCCTGCAGAGTGAAGCAGGAAGTTGGGTAGTGGAGGTCGACATATACAGGAAACTAAACGTCATTTTGCTAAGGAAGTGTAAAGAATCTTCCTTAAATGAGTGCTCAATCCCAAAAACTACAGGCTGTCTTCCTAAGACGTAACAACGAATCAGGTTATTGAAGTAGTAATCTGGGTAATGGTAGTCCTCACATAAAGGAAACTTCACTTCCTATTGCTAAGTAAGAATAAGGAATCTGCGATTCTCGGGTCCTCAATAACAAAAATCTACAGAACATCTTGGAATGTTCTAAATAAAATCAGAGTTTCGAAGCAGAATGTATCTAATGAGAGTCCTAATATACAGCAATATACACAGCCTCTTGCCAAAGAAGAAAAAGAATCGGGGTTATAGTAGTCCTCAGTGCATAAAATCAACAGGCCATCTGCTGTGGGCTAAACAAGAATCACGGTTTAGGAGCTGGAACATAGGTAATAACAGTCCTCATATGCAGAATCTATATGATCTCTATCTAAGGAGAACTAAGAAACCTCTTTTACACGATTCCTCCGTCAAGATAACTACATGACATCTTACTAATGGCAAAACAAGAATCAGGGTTTCCAAACAGGCTTCTGGGGAAAGGGAGTCCTCATATATAGGACATTACATGGACCTCGGTAAAGACAAATAAGGAATCTGTGATACACAAGTCCAGAATCCGAAAAATTCGAAGGGTGTCTGGCTGTGATATAAACAATAATCAAGACTTTGAGCTCTTCTCATGTTTCAGAGATATTTGGCTTGTGGGTATTATGAATCAGTCATTTCAGGATTCCAGCAACATTCTTGTCCTCCTGAGAGTTATAATCGTGTATATGGTAGTACAAATCCCTTAAGTTCATCGGGAAAATTAAGGCCTGACTACCCGAAAAAAAAGTATCAAATTGCTGTAATAGGATGTAACTTTGGTCTTAAGGTGAACTTGGTAATCCTTATATTTCCGTTTGTACTTTATTTGTAGAGGGGCCGAACGTTTTGTAGTTGTCAAATATTTACTAGGTATTATTAAAATGTATCCAGGATCCATGGATTCCACGTCCCGAGTAAACATCTGGGCATCTGCATTTTGTACACAGAGTTTTGGAATCGACATGGACAGGGAAATTCAGGTCATCTTGCTGAGAACGGAAATGGAATCCGGTTTTGGAGTTCTCTATCGTCTAAATCGACAAAGTCTTTGATATGGTTTAATCAGCAATCTAGGCTTCTATGTCGCCAATTTTTTAGTGTGTCTTTTGAAAAGGGACCAGGAATCTTGGGTTCTAATTCCTCAAGAACTTTATGGGAGTCTTTCTCTTGATATCCAAGCAACTGAAATTCTAGGTCACCAGGAAATATCTTGACGTCTTGCTGAGAATGAAGCAGGAATTTCAATAATGGGAGTCCTCATATACAGAACACTACACGACCTGTTGCTACAGAAGAATAAGTAATCTTGGTTACATGAGGCCTCCATCCCTAAAACCTACAGACCGTCTTGCTAATACATAACCACCATTCAGGTTTGGGAGTAGGAATCTGGATAATGGGAGTCCTCATATACAAGAAACTGCACTATCTATTGCTAAAGAAGAATAAGGAATCTGGTTTACACGTGTCCTCCATACCAATAAAATTTCAGTGTTTCTTGCTCAGGGCTAAACATGAATTTGGGTTTTTGAAGCATAAACTATGAAAATGAAATTCTCATATACAGGCAAATGCACTGACATTTCTTATGAAAGTATACGGAATGTGGGTGACATGTTTTCTCAATCTCTAAAAAATTATACGGCGTCTTGCTAAGATCTAAACAAGAATCCAGGTTTTGACGCATGTATCTGTGAACAGGAGTACTCATATACAGGTAACTGCACGACTCTTGCTAAAAATAAGGGATCAGGTTTATATGAGTCCTAAGTCTTGAAAATCTGCAGGGTATCTTGCTGACAACTAAAGACGTATCAGGGATTCGAGGCATGAATGTGGGTAATAGCAATCCTCATATACAGGAAATTGCATGGCCTCTTGTTAATAAAAGAAGAAATCTGTTTTCCACCCTTCCTCTTTAAAAAATCTACACGACTTCTTACTAAGGGCTAAACAAGGATCAGGGTTTCGAAACAGGAATCATACAGGCACTACATGACCTCCAACAAAGTACGAATAAAGAATCATTGTTGTACGCGCCCTCAATCCAAAAAATTCCCAGGTTTTCTACTATGGGACAAAAAAGAAACAGATCTTCGAGCTCCCCAAATGTTTCTGAACAATTTAGCATTCAGATATTATGAATCGGTCATTTCAGGACTCCAGCAATATTCTGGTCCTCTTAAAAGTTGTAAATTGTATTGGACACTCCAAGTCCGTTAGGTTCCTCAGAACAACTAAGGCTATATTCCAGGACAAAAAGAATCTTCTTGCCATATTTGGATGTAACTCTGGTCTTAAGGTGAACGGTGTAATACTTTCCTTTCCGTGTCTCTTTTTATTTTGAGTCGGGACAAGGGTTTTGCACTTGCCAAATATTTACTATGTACTTTTAATGGTAACCAGGAATCATGGAATGCACGATCCTAGGGAACTTTTGGGCATCTGTCTTTTGATATACTGAATTTTGAATCCTAATCGACAGGAAAAATCAGGGAATCTTACTGAGAATAAAAAGGAAATCCGGTTCTAGGCGTTCTCATTTTCCGGAATCTACAGGGCCTCTTAATAAGGTTTAATCAGCAATCTGGGCTTCTGGGTCCCTACATTTTCAGAGCTATTTGCTCCGCAGATATGTTAAATCTGTCATTCCATATCCTCAGGATCTTTCTGGTTCTCTTGTTAGTTGTAATCAAGGAGTTGGCCCTAGAAAACCTTTTGTTTCCTGGGACCATCTAAGACCATAATCATATTCCCCAGAATCAAAAGGTATACTGGTACAAAATTCCTCAATTCATGTGATCTCAAAGTATAGAAATTCTTGTGGGTGGGAGTTAGGAATGGAGGTTTTGGGTTTTGAATATTCCACATTTTGGGAAGGTCTTGTGAAGGGGAACCAGAAATCTTGGATTCCAGTTCCCAAAGAAAAATATGAACGTCTTTCTCTGGATATCGAGAAAACTGGAATCTCGGTCACCAGGAACTGTGTCGGCATCCTGTAGAGTGAAGCAGGAAGTTGGTAATGGAGGTCGTCTTATACAGGAAACTACACGTCATATTGCTAAGGAACTATAAGGAATCTTCCTTATATGTGTCCTCAATCCCAAAAAGTACATGCCGTCTTCCTAAGACGTAACAACAAATCAGGTTTTGGAAGTGGGAATCTGGGTAAAGGGAATCTTCACATAAAGGAAACTTCACTGCCTATTGCTAAGTAAGAATAAAGAAACTGCGTTACTCAAGTCCTCAATCCCAAAAAAGCTTAAGGTCATCTTGCTATGGGCTAAACATGAATCATGGTGTCTTCAAGCATGAATCTGGAAAATGTGGTCCTTATTTACAGGCAACTACATGAACTTTTGCTAAGAAAGAAAAAAGAATCTGGGTTACAGGAGTCCTCAATCCCAAAAATCTATAGAGCATCTTGGAACGTTCTTTATAGAATCAGAGTTTAGAAGCAGGATGCATCTAATGAGAGTCCTAATATTCAGGAAAATACACAGCCCCTTCCCAAGGAAGAAAAAGTTTCGGGGTTATAGCAGTCCTCAGTACTTAAGGTCAACAGGCTATCTACTGTGGGCTAAACAAGAATCAGGGTTTAGAAACTGGAACATAGGTAATAGCAGTCCTCATATGCAGAATCTACATTATCTCTAGCTAAGGAGAAGTAAAAAACATCTTTTACACGGTTCCTCTGTCACAATAACTACATGACATCTTGGTAATGACAAACCAAGAATCAGGGTTTCCAAACATGATTTTGCGTAAAGGGAGTCCTCATATACAGGACATTACATGGTCCTTCAGTAAAGAAAAATAAGGAATCTGTGATACACTATTCCACAATCCGAAAAATTCTCAGGGCGTCTAGGTGCGGTATAAAGAATCAAGGCTTCGAGCTCTTCTCATGTTTCAGACATATTTGGCTTGTGGGTGTTATGAATCAGTCATTTCAGTACTCCAGCAATATCTGGTCCTGTTGAAAGTTGTAATCGAGTATCTGGTTATACAAATCCCTTAAGTTCCTCATGAAAATTAAGGCCAGATTCCCGGAAAAAAGGTATCATACTGTCATATTTTGTTGTAACTTTGGTCTTAGAATGAACTTGGTAATCCTTAAATTTCCGTTTGTACTTTATTTGTAGAGGGGCCGAGGGCTTTGCAGTTGCCAAATATTTAGTACGAATTATTAAAATGTAACCAGGATCCATGAATTTCACGTCCTAGGAAACATCTGGGCATCTGCATTTTTGTACACAGAGTTTTGGAATCCACATTAACAGGAAAAATTCAGGGCATCTTGCTGAGAACAGAAAGGGAATCCAGTTCTTGGAGTTCTCTATCACCTAAATTTACAAAGTATCTTGATAAGGTTTAATGAGCAATCTGGGCTTCTATGTCGCCACATTTTTAGTGTATCTTTTGAAAAGGGACCAAAAGTCTTGGGTTACAATTCCTCAAGAACTTTATGGGAGTTTTGTCTTGATATCCAAGCAACTGGAATTCTAGGTTACCAGAAAATATCTAGGCGTCTTGCTGACAATGAAGCAGGAATTTCAATAATGGGAATACTCATATACACATCACTACATGACCTGTTGCTACGGAAGATAAGGAAACTTGTTTACTCGAAGCCTCCATCCCAAAAACATACACACCGTCTTGCTAAGAGATAAAACTCATTCAGGTTATGGCAGTAGGAATCTGGATAATGGGAGTCCTCATATACAATAAACTACACTGTCTATTGCTAAAGGAGAATAAGGAATCTGGTTTACACGTGTCCTCATAGAAAATTCAGTGTTTCTTGCTAAGGGCTAAACACGAATTTGGGTTTTTGAAACATAAACTAGGGAAATGAAATGCTCATATACAGGCAAATGCACTGACTTTTCCTAAGAAAGAATAAAGAATGTGGTGATATGTTTTCTCAATCTCCAAAAAAATATATGGCATCATCCTAAGATCTAAACAAGAAACTAGCTTTTGACGCATGTATCTGTGAACAGGAGTATTCATATACACGTAACTTCATGACTGTTGCTAAAAATAAGGAATCTGGGTTACACAAGTCCTCAGTACTGAAAATCTACAGGGCATCTTGCTGACGGCTAAAGAAGAATCAGGGAATCGAGACATTAAAGTGGGTAATAGCAATCCTCATATACAGGAAACTACATGACCTCTTCCTAATTATAGAGAAGAAATCTGTTTTCCACGGTTCCTCTACCAAAAAATCTACAAGACTTCTTACTAAGGGCTAAACAAGTATCAGGGTTTCGAAACAGGAATCAAGGGAAAGAGAGTCATCACATACAGGACACCACATGGCCTCCAACTAAGTGCAAATAATGAATCATGGTTGTACGCGCCCTCAATCAAAAAAATTCCCAGGTTGTCTGCTGTGGGACAAACAAGAAAGAGATCGTCGAGCTCCCCAAATGTTTCAGAGCAATTTAGCATTCGGATATTATGAAGCAGTCATTTCAGGACTCCAGCAACATTCTGGTCCACAAAAAAGTTGTAAATGTTATTGGGCACTCGAAGTCCGTTAGGTTCCTCAGAACAACTAAGGCCAGATTCCAGGATAAAAAGAATCTTCTTGCCTTATTTGGATGTGACTCTGGTCTTAAGGTGAACCTTGTAATAATTCCCCTTCCATGTCTCTATTTATTTTGAGAAGAGACAATGGTTTTGAACTTGCCAAATGTTTACTATGTACTTTTAATGGTAACCAGGAATCATGGAATCCACGTACCTAGGAACCTTCTGGGCATCTGTCTTTTCATATACTGAATTTGGATTTAAATTTACAGGAAAAATCAGGGCATCTTACTGAGAATAAAAAGGAAATCCGGTTCTAGGAGTTCTCATTTTATGTAATATACAGGGCCTCTTGATAAGTTTTAATCAGGAATGTGGGCTTCTGGGTCCCTACATTTTCAGAGCTACTTGCTCCGTGGGTATGCTAAATCTGTCTTTACAGATCCTAAGGATCTTTCTGGTCCACTTGTTAGTTGTAATCAAGGA
>NW_007250067.1:0-732 GCF_000164805.1 Carlito syrichta
CGGGGAAGCAAACTTGTCTCACTACATGGCCCAGGCTGGTCCAAACACCCAGGCTCCAGTGGACCCCTCCTCGGCCTCCCAAAGCCACAACCTGATTTTCTGCTGAACCACCATCTTTTGGGAACTCTAGGCCCAAGGCTGGTTCCTCCATCCTAAATGATCCGTCTCTTTGTGGTAATCCCAACTCCATACACAAATGGATGTCTTTTTTTCCTCTCTTCCTTTTTTTCTATGAGTCAGAGTCTCACTCCATCACCCAGGCTGGAGAGTAGTGGCTCGCTCCCAGTCAATGTAGCCTCAGCGTACCAGGCTCAGACGAGGCTTTCCCCGGCTTTCCCAGGAGCCAGAACAATTGGCATGTGCCACCATGTCTGGCTCATTTGGGATGGAAGGTAGAGATGAGATCTCGTCCAGGTGTCTGAGCAGTTCTCAACCTGCGGGCTTGGGTTGGCTGCTCTCCTCTGCCTAGCAAAGTGATGGCATAACGAGGCTGATCTCCCGAGCCCATCCTGCTTTGTCAAATTTGAACCAGAATTCCTGGCGTGGTGACCCATGCCTGGAACCACAGTGCTCTGTGAGCCTGAGGTGGGAGGACGGCTGGATCCCAGGAGCACAAGGCCCATCCGGACCTTGCAGTGAGACCCCATCTCTGCACCCAGCCAAACAGAGTGTCTGGGATTGATGTGCCCATCGTCCTGATCACTCCAGAGGCTGAGGTGGGAGGATCACTGG
>NW_007250067.1:2528-3247 GCF_000164805.1 Carlito syrichta
CACTCGCCTTTGGCCACATGCCCAGAAGGCCTGCCTCCACCCTCCACACTTGTACCCCATGGCAAAGATGCATGTGACCTCACAGAACAGACAGCCCCAAGCTAGGGTGGCCATCAGTCACTGTGCGATCAAGACAGTCCAGCAATGCAGTGGCCAGTCCAGGTTCCGGTCTCCCTGTATGCCACCTTTGGGTGGGGGTAAGGCCCCTTCCTTTCCCAATCAATCCATCGTCCCCCACCCACGTGGACATTTCCTGGGGAACCATGGACGCCCTTCATGATGCAAGTGGGATGCCTCTTTTTTGTCGCTGGACTCTCTGTCGGCCAGGCAGGTGCATGGTGGCATGCTTGTGGCACCCAGCATCTCGACCTGCAGGGCTCAGGTGGTCCTCCCGAGCTCTGGTTGATAATTTAGGGTCAGAGTCCCCAGGTATCAATATTTTAAAAACCAATTATATCGACATTTGCCGTTCTGGTAAGATAAGAGGGGCTATCAGTTACCATAGCTTTTATACGGCAGTTTAAACAACCCGAAATATCAAGGGAGCATTCTGATTTTTTAGGTAAACTAAAACGTATTGGAGGAGAACTAGAACAACCTGAAAAAGAAAAATTATGATTAATAACAGTTTTGACTTGTGATGAGAAAAGAGTGGAGCCTCTTAGTAAAGAGGAACAATTAGTGAAAACTGTAATAATCTCAGCATCACATGTAACAGG
>NW_007250068.1:0-914 GCF_000164805.1 Carlito syrichta
TCCCTCCTGACCCTTTGGAGGCCAAGGCGAGTGGATGGCCTATGCCTGTGGGTTCGACATCAGCCCAGGACATGGGGGAGACCTCATTTCGGCCATAGAAAATAAATCCAAAGATCTGACGGGCATGGTGGCGCAGCCCTGTGGTTCCAGCCACTCAGGGGGCCAAAGTGGGAGGATTGCCTGAGGCCAGCAGGTGGAGTCCGTGGTGGTTGTGAGCATGACCCTGTGCTCTGACCTGGGTGAATGAGCGGGATTCCCACTCCAAATAATAAAAGTCACCACCAACACCACCCCTGACACACAACGCAAGGAGTCACACTCAGGGATGGGAAAGGAAAAGGTACTTTTTGACCTGTCATTCGCGGGAGGTTTCAAAAGTGTCCACTGGTCACATCCATCCTGCACTTTTGGCTACGTGCCCCAGAAGTCCTGCCTCCACACTTCACACTCGTGCCCTGTGGCAAATAAGTGAGTGAGCTCATGGAACAGACGGCCCCGTGCTAGGGTGTATGTCAGGCACAGAGCAATCAAGGTGGTCCAGCAACGCTATGGCCAGCCAGGTTCCAGTTGCCCTGTTTGCCACCTTCGGGTGGGGGGAGGGCCCCTTCCTCTTCCGATCACTCCATCATCCCCCACCCACACATACCTTTACCTGGGGAGCTGTGGACACCTGTCGTGAGGCCTATGGGAGGCCTCTTTTTTGGCTCCGTAGTCTTCATCAGCCAAGATGGGACAGGGCAGTACGATTGTGGCTCCCAGGACCTCACCCTCCGGGACTCAGGTAATCCTCCTGCATCAGACCCTGAGCAGCTGGGACTCAAGAGGCCACCACGTCTGACTTGATTTTGGGTACATCTTGCTGAGATGAGGTCTGGTTATGTCAACTGGGCTGATTTCTGACACCTGGGCTCAGG
>NW_007250068.1:2264-3129 GCF_000164805.1 Carlito syrichta
CAAGGTGTGGGCCTACTATGCTGTCCATCCATGTCTTGAGTTCCAGGACTCTGACCATCTTTCCATCCGGCTTCCCCAAGTGCTGAGGAGACAAACGTGAGTCACCCAGTCATCTCTGTCCCCTGAAGGTTTGAGAGTCACTCCCTCCCTTACCCCGAGGTGGCCCCTGGGAGGAGTGAACAGGTTCACCCTGGGGAAAGAGGCAAGTGGAGTGTTAGGCACCCCAGCAGAGACACACCCCTGCACCAGGTGCTCCCCAAGGGGACGGTTTGGCAGGTGATTCTGGCTCTCCTCTCTGGGATCTGGGAAGGGAGTTGGCTTCCTGGTGAGGCCCCAAAAGGGGTGTGGAGGCCAAGAACATGAGCTCACGCTTGTCATCCCAGCAAGCTGGGAGACTGAGGCAAGAGAATGGCCTGAGCCCCTGGGTTCAAGACCAGCCCGGGCACCTTGGCAAGACTGTCTCTACAAGAAGCCAAAAAAATGAGTCGAGTGTGGTGGTGCACACCTGTCATTTCAGGCACTTGGGAGTCCATGGCAGGAGGATTGCCAGAGCCCAACTGGTGGAGGCCGCCATGGCTGATATCATGTATCTCTGCTACAGCCTGGGTGACAGACTGGGACGCTGAATCAGAATACTAATACCCACCACAACTACCAGCAAAACCACAGGCAAGGTTCTGGGCCTCAGCCTGGCAACCCAGCCCTTCGGAGACCCAGGAGCGTGGATGACCTGAGCCTGAGGATTAGACACCAGCCCGGGACATGGGGTGAGATCACGTCTCGGCCATCAAAAATAAATGCAAAGGTTAACCAGGCATGGTTGCGGAGGCCTGTGGTTCCAGACAATCTGGGGGTCGAGGAGGAG
>NW_007250069.1:0-11033 GCF_000164805.1 Carlito syrichta
CTCTTCTGTGATAGGTAACTCAGAAATTTGCCTTCCTCTGTGATGGGATCTCAGTGACTGTCTCTCTTCTCTTTTGGGTGTCCCAGTGACTGTATCACCTCAATGATGTATGCCCCAGTGACTGATGCACCTCTGTGATGAGTGCCTCAGTGACTGACTTGCTTCTGTGATGACTGCACCAGGGATGCTATTTACTCTGTGATAGATGATCAATTGATGGTCCCTCCTTTGGGAAGGGACAATGACTGGGCATCTTCCATAATGGGTGCTCCAGTGACTAACCATTTTCCGTGATGGGTTCTGTAGTGACTGACTCTCCTCTGTGATAACTGCCACTCAACATAATTGGAACCCCAATGACTGTCTATCTTCTGTGATATGCACTCAGTGACTAGCCCTTCTCTTTGATGGTGCCCCGGGGACTGACCTTCCTCTGTGATGACTGTCACAGTGAAAGGTTGTCTTTCATAATGGGAACTCGAGTGACTGGATCTCCTCTGTGATGGGTGCATCAGTGACTACCCCTTCACAGTGACGGCTGCCCTAGTGACTGGTCCTCCTCCATAATGGGAACTCCAGTGACCCATTGTCCTCTGTAATGGATACTTCAGTGACTAGCCCTCCTCTGTGTTTAGTCTTCAGTTACTAGCTCTCCTCTGTGATTCCCCACTGACTGGGTCTCCTCTTTAAGAGATACCACACTGACTATCCTCCTCTCTATTCAGTCCTCTACTCCCTGGGCCTCCTTCATAATGGGTTCCCCGGTGACTCTCTCATCTGTGATGGGTGTCCCAGGACTTGCCCTCTTCTGTGACGGGTACTTCAGTTACTGGGAAGTCCCCACTCATGTGTGTCTCAGAAACTGAGGCTCCTCTGTGATGGGTACCCCCATTGACTAGCCATCCTAAGTGATGGGTGTCCCAATGCCTGAAGCTTCTCTGTAATGAGTACCCCATTTACAGCCTTCCTTTGTGATTGGTACCACAGTTGACAGGCTTGGCCTGTAAGGGGTGCCCCAGTGACTGACCCTCTTTTGTGATTTGTGCCCCATTCACTGGCCTTCTCTCAAATGGGTGCCCCAGAGAGTGACTTTCCTCAGCAATGGATGCCTCAGTGATTGAACCTCCGCTGTGATGGGTGCTTTACTGACTCTCCTCTCTGATAGCTTTACCAGTGATTGGTTGCTGTTTGATGGATGTGCCACCCTGATATGTTTATTCAAACTCTTACCTACAGCCAAGCTTCACAGATAATGTTGAAACTTTTAGCAGGGTAACATCAATGGAGCTTTTAGGTGACTTAGTCACTCTCTAATGAATGCACTAATAACCATTGGGCAGCACTTCTCTGAGACTGGAAAAGAAAAACTACATGTTAGCCGGGCTCGGTGGCTCAGCCTGTAATCCCGCGCCTTGGGAGGCTGAGGTGAGTGGATTGCCTGAGCCCACGGATTCGAGACCCGCCTGCACAGCGAGACCTCATCTCTACAATAAATCAAAAAAAATAGCCAGGCGTGGTAGTGCATGCCTGTAATTCCGTCTACTCGGAAGGCTGAGGTGGAAGGATCGCTGGAGCCCAGCTGTGGTGGCCGGGAGTGACCACTGCACTCCAGTCTGGGTGACAGAGTGAGAATCCAACTCAAAAAACAAAACAAAACAAAACTACATTTTACCTTATGTGTTGCTGAAATTCTTCCTTCTGTGACTCCCAAGGAAAAAAATTATAACGTTTTAGCCATAGGATACAAATCATGTTTTCATAAGAGTCTGTGTTCGTTCATTAGAGTTTTCATAGAGAAAATGACTTCTCTTTGTACTTTTACAAAAAGTGACTTAGCAATTTTTTAAAAATTTAACATATTGCAGTGCTTGGAAAAATGCAATGTATATACTTTAGTACTATGATCTTGCCTAAATTACTTCCACAGATAAATCATCTAGAGCCATAAGCTGCACTTAGAATAAAGAACATGAACTTTTAGGTATTCATGGAGCCTTAAGTCTATCTTTGTTCTTTCTGAATTTGTCACCTATGATCTAAATTCATCCTCCTCAGGTAATTTAGAAACAGCCTCCAGTGAAATCCAAAGCTAGGTAATACATATGTGCTTCTCCTTAAGCCTAATGATCTCTAATGCCCAGTGAAGCACCATTTTGACAAGGGAACACCATAGAAGATTTTTGATGTTATTGAACTCCCACCATGCTCTGTTCCCTGAACTGGCACAAATACTCAAACTACATTCTGCTATTTATTAGGCAAACTGTCTTCCAATATGCACGTTTACATTTTAGTTTTAAAATCACCAGGAATGTTAAAGTATTTTTTCAACTCCCTTCAATTATAATTTGTCCATCTCCATTCATTGTGAAAGTGTTTTACTTACATCCAAATACATTAAAAGAAAAATAAATAATTAAATAGTGTCATGTTAGAATAACTGGGTTATACTACAAAACGTTTGGTTTTATTTATCTGCTAATTATTGGCGGTAAGTGAAGAAAAGTACTGGTAAGTCTAGTTTTTTCTTGCTATGCTTTAAAGAAATTCTGATATCTGCTTTGTCAAATTCTTACCTGTGGTGAAGCTACAAAGATAATATGGAAGGTTTTAGGAGGACAGAATCACTCTCTGATGAACACACTTTTGACCACTGGACAACAATTATTTGGGACAGAAGAAAGAAAACTACATTTCAACATGTTTGTTGCTAACAGTGCTTCAATAAACCCTATAAAATAATCATAATACTCTAACATAAGAAAAAACATTTGCATTTGGAACTGTGTTCTCTCCTCACAGCTTCCATAGGGAAGACCTTCTCTTTATACTTTAACAAAAAGTGACCTAGCAACTTTGTTTGGTGTTTCATATATTTTAATCCCTGACACAATGCAATTCATCATCTTAAATACTACAGGTTTTCTAAAATTAATTAAATAATTGGCATAATTTAGAGTCTTAAGCCGCAGTTAGAGTAAAGGGCATGAGTTTTTAACTCTCCATGGAGTCTTAAGCCTGTCTTCGCTCCTTCTAACTTTTTACCTTTAACCTATATTCAGCCTTCTGAGGTAATTGAAAAGAGCCTGTAATTTAGTTCAGAAGCAGATATCACAAAAGTGTTTCTCCTTAAGCCTAATAATCTCTATCGCTCCGCAAAGCTTTCCTCTGGTTAATGAAGTTCATAACAGATTTTTTACTTTGTCAGACTTCCACCAGGATTTGGTCCCAGAATTGAAAGAAATTATCAAACCACATTTGTCTATTACACAAAGTGTCTTCTAACATGCACGTTTGTGTGTTCTCTAACTTATCTGGGAACATCTAAAGTTTTCTTACAGCTTCATTAAAATATATTTTGGCAACCTATGGGAAAGTGTTTTACAATTTCCAAGCACATAAATTTAGAAAATAAATAAATAAATAAATAGCATGTGCTAGATTCAGTAGGTTACACTGTAAACTGTTTGAATAGTTGGGTTCATGTCTCACCAATCAGTGACAAAATAAAACTTTGTTCATCTTTTTTTCACTATGCTCTAAAACATTCTGACATCTGCATAGCCAAACATGAAGCTACAGTGAAGCTACGTATATAGTATGGAATCATTTAGCAAGGGAGTATCAACGTATGCTTGTAGGCAGCTTTGCCACTCTCTGATGAAGGGACTGATTACCACTGGGCAGAACATCTCTAAGTCAGGAAGTAAAAAGAAATTGTTTTAAATTACTTGTTGCTAAAATGTTTCCTTTTGTGAACTCCATGAGATAAACATAACACTATACCCATAAAATACAAACCATGTTTCCCCATTTGACTGTTCTTTTCTCATAACTTCCATAAGGAGAAGGAATTTCTCTTTTCACCTTTACAAAAGTTGACTTTGCAACTTTTTGGGGATTTCATATATTACAATCCCTAAAATAATGAAATGTGTTGTCTTGAATAATATTATTGTCTTAATTAATTCCATATGTAAAATTATCTAGAGTTTTAAGGTGCAGTTAGAGTAAAAGTCATTGGTTTTTATCTCTTCATGGAGACATGAGCCTATCTTTGTTCCTTGTGAATTTTTCACTTTTAACCAAGATCCAACTTCTTGAGGTAATTAGGAAACAGCCTGTAATTAAGCCCAGAAATAGGTAGCATGCAGGTTTTATTTTCTTAAGCATGATGATCACCATTGACCAATGATGCACTGTTCTTCCTAGAGAATACTAGAGAAAGTTTATGACGTTGCACATCTTCTGCCATGCTTTGTTCACTGAACTGACACAAATAATCCTCCACATACTGTTATTTATTACACCAAGTGTCTTCCAATCTGCACATTTCTATTTTCTCTTTAACATCACTGGGGTCAACTAAGGTTTTTTTTTCAACTTCTTTCTAAGAAAATTGGCAATCACTTTTTTATGTGTTTTACTTACTTCAAAATACACGAATAGACAAATAAATAAATACAAAAAGTGTGTGGTGCTAGACTCAGTAGGATATATTTCAGACTGCTTAAATGGGTGGTTTCTTCTGCAACTTGTCAGCAGAAATGAAAATAAACCCTTGTTAGTGTATTTTTGCCATGCTTTAAAGATAAACTGATTTTCTGTTTTGCCTAGAGTACAGCAAAACAGATAATGTGGAAGGCTTTAGCAGGGTAGTGTCAATATGTGTTTCTAAGTAATGTTACCATTCTCTGGTGTAGGCACTGGTTACCACTGGACATCTTATCTCTGAGACATGAAGAGTAAAACTATGTTTTAATTTGCTCATTGCTAAAAGTGCTTCCTTTGGTGAACTCAAAGAAATAAGCATAATATCTAATCCCTAGATACAAACTTTGTGTTCTTGTGGGTCTGTGTTATCGCTTCAAAGCTTCCATATGGAGAACATTCATTTAGTGCTTTTACAAAAAATGACTTTCCAAATTTCGGGGGGTTTCACAAATCTTAATTAATGAAACAATGAAATGTGTAGAATTTAATATTATGGGCTTACATAAATTATTTCCAGGAGTGAAATTATCTAGACCTCTAAGCTGCATATAGAGTAAAAGTCATGAGCTTTTCACTCACCATGGAACATTGAGCATACCTTCTCACTTTTATAACTTTGCCATACATTCCACCTCCTGAGGTAATTAGTAAAAATTCTCCAATGAAGTCCAGATAAGTATCACACAAATGTTTCTCCTAATGTCTAATAAATTTTTCTCACAAAGCACGCTTCTGACAAGGAAACTCCAGAACAGGTTTTGACTTTGCTGTAGTCCCATCATGTTTTCTTCCCTGAAATGACACCATATTCTGTAATTTATTACATAAATAGTCTTCCAAAATGGACGTTTGTGTTTTCTCTTAAACATCAATGGGAACAGCTAATGTTTTCTTTCACTTTTCTTAAAGAAATTTTGGCAATCTCCTTACTTTTTAAAGGTGTCTTACTCATGTCCAAAGAGACAAATAGATAAATAAGTAAATAAACAGTGTGATGTTAGACTCAGTCGTTTACACTGCAAACTGTTTGAATGTGTGGATCTTTCTGCCACCTATTGCTGGTAATTGAAGAAGAAGCTTAGTTTTATTTTTAAAATTACTATGCTTAAAAAATCCTTATATCTGCTTGTCAAATTCTTACCTACAGTGAAGCTACACAGATAATGTGGAAACCTTTAGCAGGGTAGCATACATGTATTCTGTAGGCATTTTTGCACCATCCAATGAATGCACTGATTATCACTTAGCAACAAGTCTTTGGGGCAGGAATTTTAAATAGTAAGTTTTCATTTACTAGTTGAAGTGCTTGTTTTTGTGAATGCCACGAAATGATCAAAATGATCTAGACCCTAGCATACAAATCATTTTTCCGTATAGTATAGTGGTCTCTTCTCACAACTTCCATATGGAGAAGGATTGTCTCTTTGTACTTTTACAAAAACTAACTTGGTTACTTTGCTTGGGGTTTCACATATTTCAAACCCTGAGACAATTCAATATGTAGACTTAAATACTATGGGCTTGCCTAAATTAATTCCAGAAATGAAATAATCTAGAGCTTTACTCTGCATTTAAAGTAAAGGACATGAACTTTTAACTCTTCAATGAGTCTTGAAACTATCTTTGTTCCTTCTTTTTCACCTTTGACATAGATTCAGCCTCCTCAGGTAATTAGAATTCAGCCTCGAATTAAGACTAAATTAGGTAACACACGGGTTTTTGTCATTAAGCCAAATATCTCCATTGCACAGTAAATCACACTTCTGGCAAGAAAACCCCAAAGTTGATTTTTTACTTTGTTGGACTCCACCACTCTTTGTTCAAAAATGGTCAAACCACATTCTCTTAATTATTCTGCAAAGAGTGGTATAACACGCACGTTTCTGTTTTCTCCTTTGCATCACTGGGAATAACTAAGGTTTATGTTCAGTTTCCATCAAAACAACTTGTCAAACTCCATACTTTGTGAAAGTGTTTACTTACTTTCAAATACATAAATAGATAAACAACAGAATTAATTGAAAAAGAGTGTGATGCTAGACTCAGTAGGATATACTGAAAAATATTTGAAAGAATGGATCCATCTGAAACCTATTGACAGTAAATGAAGAAAAACCCTGGTTAGTTTATTTCATTTATTTATCATTATACTTTTTAAAAAATCTTGATATCTGCTTTTCCAAACTCTTACTTAGAATGAAACCACAGATATAATGTTGAAGACTTTATCAGAGTAGCACACAGTCAATAAAGGTTTGTATGTGATTTTGTCTCAGATGAATGCACTGATTACAATTGGGAAATGTCTCTGGGAATGGAAGAGAAAAACTACGTTTGGTCTTGTTTGTTGATAAAATCAAATTCTTATTTAAGCCTCATTAAATAATCATAACACTATAACAATAATATACAAACCATGTTTTCATATGGAACTGTGTTCTCTCCTCATAGCTTCCATAGGGAGAAGGACCTTTTATTTGTATATTTACAAATATTCACCTAGAAAACTTAAGGTTTCACATAATTTAACTACTGAAACAATGCAATATATAGTCTAAATTATTATGTGCTTGTGCAAATGAATTCCAGGAGTGAAATAATATAGAGTCTTTTGCTGCAGCGAAAGGCATGAATTTGTAACTCTGTGGAGTTTTAAGACTATCTTCATTTCTTCTGATTTTTTCACTCATGAACCAAATTCAACCTCCTGAGGTAATTAGGAAACAGCTTCCAGTTGAGCCCAAGGAGATGGCATGCAGATAGTGCTCTTTAAGTCTAATAATATCATAGCTAATTGAAGTACTCTTGTAGTAAGTAAACTCTATAGCAGGTTTTTTACTTTGCTGCATTCCCACAACACATTCTTCCTTGAGCAGACAGAAATGATTACATTCCATTCAGCTACCTATTACACAAAGAAGATTCCAGCAAGTACATTTTGGTTTTCTCTTTAATGTCATTGGGAACATCTAATGTTTAATTAAAACTTCCTTAAAGGCCTTATGTCAATCTCCTTTCTTAGTGAAAGTGTTTGGCTTACTTCAACTGAGCAACACATCTCTGTGACTGGAAGAGAAAAACTATGTTTAACTTGCTTGTTACTAAAAGTGCTTTCTTATGTGAATTTCATGAAATAATCATACCATTCTAGCCCCTGGGATACCAATCATGTTTCCATGTTGGTCTGTGTTCTTTCCTCATAGCTACCATAGAGAGAAGAACCTTCTTTTTGTACTTTAACAAAAATTTACCTAGCAACTATTTTGAGGTTTCAAATACTCAAACCCTGAAACAATGCAATGTATATTCTTAAATACTATGGACTTGACTAAATTACTTCCAGGAGTGAAATAATCTAATACCTTAAGCTTCAGTTTAATGGTATGGTCCCTAAACTGTTCATATAACATTCATCCTATCTTAGTTACTTGAGAATTGATCATCTTTTACTGATAATAGTCCTTCTGTGGCAGAAAAGAAACAATCTCCAATTAAGCCTAGAAGTTTGTAGAATGCCATATTTTTTCTTAAGTCTAATGATCTCTGTTGCCCTGCAAAGCACTCTTCTGTGAAGGGAATTGAAGAGCAGGTTTTTTACTTGGTGAAATCCCATCATGATTTGTTCCCTTAAATAACACAAATGATTACACCACATTCCATTTTTTATAACATCAAAAGTTCTTGCAATATGCAGGTTTGTGTTTTCTCTTTAATATCTCTGGGAATTGCCTGAGCCCATGGGTTCAAGACCTACCTGTGAAACTTGGCGAAACCTCATCTCTACAATAAATCAAAATGAGCCGGGTGTGGTAGTGTGTGCCTGTAGTTCCAGTTACTTGGAAGGCTGAGGCTGAAGGATCGCCAGAGCCCAGCAGGTCGAGGCTGCGGTGGCTGGGAGTGGACACTGCACTCCAGTCTGGGTGACAGAGTGAGACTCCAACTGAAAAAAAATATATACATATATATCTCTGGGAATATCTAAGATTTGTGTCAGCCTCCTTCAAACTCAATTTGTCAAGCCACTTTTTTGTGATTGTCTTTTATTTATTTCCAAATACATAATTTGATGAACAAATAATCAATTAAATGAAAAAACAGTGTATTATGGTCAGTAGGTTATACGTCAAATGGAATGGTTAAATGCATCTGCCACCTGTTGGTGGCAAATACAGAAAAAACATGGCTAATTTATTTTAGCTTTTGTCACACTGTTTTAAAAATTAATCTTTATATCTATTTTGCCAAACTCTAACCAACAGTGATGCTACACAGATAATATGGAAGCCTTTAGCAGGTTAGCATCAATGTAGGTGTGTACATGACTTTACCACTCTTTGAGGAATGCACTGATTGACACTGCACAACACGTTTCTAGGAAAGGAAGAGAAAAACTAACTTTTAACTTGCTTAATTATAAAAGTCCTTCCTGCTGTCAACTCCACAAAATAATCATAACATCCTGGCTCCTAGAAAACAAAGCATGTTTTCATAAAGGACTGTGTTCTCTTCATAGATTTCATATTGAGATGGACATTCTTTTTTTAATCAATATTTTTTATTATGATTTTGTGGGGTACAGTTAAGGGTTAGGTGTACAATTACGTTTCATTCAGGCACCCTGTTGATAAGAGGTGTTTCCCCATCCCTAGACAGATATTTGAGACTGTTAATCCCATCCCCCTCCCCCCATAGTTTCCCAGTACCGTCAGTCATTTTCTTATAGTATTACATTGGATGTTCAAGGTCCATTATATGAGTGAGACCATGTGATACTTGGATCTTTGTTTCTGTGAGAGGTCACTCAGTATTATAGACTCTAGTTCCATCCATGTTGCTGCGAAATTCATGATTTTGTTCTTTTTGATGGCTGCGTAGTATTCCATCGTGTATATGTACCACATTTTTTAAATCCAGTCCTCTTTTGATGGGCAGCATGGTTGTTTTCAGGTTCTTGCTATTGTGAACAATGCTGCGATAAACATACATGTGCAGGGATCTTTTTTATAGAGTGATGTTAGGTCTTCAGGGTATATTCCCAGTAGGGGGATTGCGGAGTCATATGGAAGATCGATTTTTAGAGCTTTTAGGAATCGCCACACTGCTTCCCACAGAAGTTGCACTAGTTTACACTCCCACCAACAGTGTAGAAGTGTTCCCTTTTCACCACACCCTCTCCAGCAGCTGTTATTTTTTGAGTTGTTGATAATTGCCAGTCTCACTGGAGTTAGGTGGTATCTCAGTGTGGACATTCTCTTTTTACTTTCACAATAATTTTCTTAACAATTTTGTTGGGGTTTCACATATTTCATTTCTGAAACAATGAAATGTATAGAAATTAATACTATGAACTTGCCTAAATTAATTCCAGGAGTAAATAACCCAGAGCTTTAATCTGCATTTAGAGTAAAGGGAATGAGCTTTTATGTCTTTATGGAGACTTAAGTCTATTTTCTTTCCTTCTGTATTTTTCACACTTGGCCTAGATTCAACCTCCTGAGGCAATTAGGAAGCAGATGTCAATGAAACCCAGAAGTATGTAACACACAGGCGATTCTGCTTAACCCTAAACGTCTCTATTTCCTAATGAGGCACTCTGGGAACTCCAGAGTAGGTTATTGACTTTACTGGAGTCCAATTACCCTTTGTTCTTTGAACTGACACACATGATTACACCACATTCATTATTATGCAGTGTCCTGTAATATGCACATTTCTGCTTTCTTTCTAACATCACTGAAAAAATGTAAATTTTCTTCAGCTTCCTTCAGAGACAATTTTTCAATTACCATTATTTGTGAATGTGTTTAACTTACTACCAAATATATAAAAAGATAAATAAATACATATAAATAGTGTAGGCTAGTCTCAGAAAGTTATACTGAAAATTGTTTGAATGGTTGGATTGATCTACCTTCTACCATCTGTTGGCTGCAAATGAAGGAAAATATTGATTATTTTATTTTTTGTTTTCTCAATATGCTTTAAAAAATCATGATATTTGCTTTGCCAAATTCTTACCTAGAGGGAAGCTAAACAGATAATATGAAAATCTTGAATGGGGTAGCATTAATGTAAGTTTGTAGGCAACATTGCCTCTCTTCAATAAATGCACTGATTACCACTTAGCAACAAGTCTCTGGGATAGTAAGAGTAAGAATAAGTTTTAATTCACTTTTTGTTAGACTGCTTCTTTTTGTAAGCCCCATGAAATAATTAGAACACTGCAGTCCCTAGAATACAATCCATGTTTCTATATGGTGCAGAGTTCTCTCCTCATAGCTTCCATATGGAGAAGAAACTTCTTTTTGTACTTTTACAATAACTGACCTTGTAATTTTATTTGAGGTTTTACATATTTCAAACCCTGAAACAATGGAATGTGTAAAATTAAATACTATGGGTTTCTCTAAATAAATTCCTGAAGTAAAATAATCTAGAGCCATAAACTGAATTTAGAATAAAGGGTGTACATTTTTAATACAAGGCATTTTTAGCCTTTTTTTTCTTTTGAGTGTTTCACCTTTGACCTTAATTCAGTC
>NW_007250070.1:0-740 GCF_000164805.1 Carlito syrichta
GAATCAGCATTTAGTATATATAGGAAATCAAATACAACACATGAAGGTTCAGATGTCTGTAGCTTGTCACGCTCAATTTAAATGGATTTGTGTTACACCTTTGCCATATGATGGTCAGAATGTCAGTTGGACACATGTTCAGAAACATCTTATGGGAGTTTGGCAGTCTTCTAATTCTTCTTTAAACATTCAAGAGTTGCATAGTCAGATTACTGCTATTTCTCAGGCACATCTCTCCTCACGTTCATTTTCTCAACTAGCATCTAGATTTACTTCTTCCCTTTCTCAGTTTGTGGCTTCCAATTCTGTTTGGAATCTGATCTATAATTTCATTGCTATTGGTATGATTGTTCTTTTGCTGCTGTTTATCTATCCACTCATCATCCAATGTTTAAGGAAAACAGTTCAACGTAACTCTGATAATATTCATTTGGGAGTTCTTACTAATAAAACAAAAAAATAATGTCATCTGTCAGCTGGTCACTTATGTCATAAAGGCTAATATTTTATGTCATCTGTGTCATCTGCTCACCATTCTTCACTCTCCCTATGTCCCGTCAAGTCTTTACGCTCTTGGTATTCAGTGACGGGTAAGATTCCAGCCACCTGGTATGAACCAAAGAAAGGCATCCTCTGCCTGGAGGGAGGACCAGCCAATGAGGGGTAACAACTACGGTGAAGTGAGAACAACCTAAGACAGAAGCCAAGATGTTTAATGTATGTTTTTAATAAAAAAGGGG
>NW_007250070.1:2093-2910 GCF_000164805.1 Carlito syrichta
AGTCAGTGAACTTGGATTGAACCTAGAGTTAACTTAGAAAGTTTCTGTATTAATCAGGGTTTAGAACAAAGAGTATAATATGAATGATGTATTGAACACTATGGAAGACACTTTGAACGAAGTGTATTGAAATTGTGCACCTGTGACGTTGATGTGAGTTTTGTGAAGCACATCAGCATCATGGAGTTCGAATTGTTTGCTTGGAACGTGCAAATGTCGTGATGGTCTTGGGATGCATAGTTTGTAAAGCGTGATATATATCATGGAATTTGTATGCCACCAGCAAGTAATTATCACACTGCTGAAAGGTATAGAAAATGGTATATAAGTTGGAAGGACTCTGAATAAAATTTGGGCCCAGTCCTGATCAGACTATTCCCAGAAGAACTGCCTCCGAATGGTCTCTTCTCTCCGTCTTGACTCTCTGGTGCGGGTCCTAAGCCTCCCTCCTAGGTCAGAGCTGGTACTCCGACATTCTGGTCCTCTTGAGAGTTATAATCGGGTATCAGGTAGTACAAATCCCTTAAGTTCCTCTGGACAATTAAGGCCAGACTCCCGGAAAAAAAGTATCATTTTGCCGTATTTGGATGTAACTTTGGTCTTAAGATGAACTTGGTAATCCCTAAATTTCCGTTTATACTTTATTGGTAGAGGGTCCGAGGGTTTTGCAGTTGCCAAATGTTTAGTACGTACTATTAAAACGTAACAAGGTTCCATGGATTCCACATCCCTAGGAAACATCTGGGCATCTGCATTTTTGTACAGAGAGTTTTAGAATCCATATGGACAGGGAAATTCAGGGCATCTTCTGAGAATG
>NW_007250071.1:0-1679 GCF_000164805.1 Carlito syrichta
CCAGCTGATATAATACATTAGTTAACTAGCTAACTACTGACTCAGTCCTGCTAACTTAACCCGTTATTTAACTAGATAGCTAGCTGTCTTAACCAGCTGATGAAATTAGAAAACAGGCTTAACTAGCTGACTTAACTGGCAGACTTAACTAGGTAGCTAGGTAACTTAGCTAAAGGAATTAAATGGTTAGCTAACTATTTAACTAGCTGAATAGCTAGCTGCCTTAATTAACTAACTAGTCAGAAACCAGTCTTAAGTAGCTGACTTAAATAGTTACCTAAAAAGTGAGCTAGCTGATTTAGATAGCTGACTTAGCTATCTAGCTGGTTAGCTAGCTGACTTAGCTAATGGACTTAACTAATTGGCTAACGAGATAGCTAGCAGACAGCAAGTTGGTTAACGAGCTAGCTAACTGTTTTAACTAGCCAGTAAACGAGATAACTAGCTGACTTAACTAGTTGATTAAGAGTTAGCTAGGTGACTTAACTTATCAGCTGGCCAGTCGGCAGACTTGTTTGCAGGCATCAACTTTTGGCCAAATAGTCCGCTGACTATTTAGCTTGGTTAACTAGCTGACTGACAAGTTGACCCACTAGCTAGCTGGATTAACTAGTTGGCTTGCTAATTTGCTGACCTAACTAGTTCGATTGGTTGACCGACTAGTTAGCTGTCCTAACTAGTTGGCCGACTAGTTAGCTGATCTAAATTTTTGACTGAAAATTTGACTCACTGGTCAGCCGATTGGTTAGCTAACTTAACTAGTTGGACTGCTAGTGGACTGACCGTTTAGCTCACTTAACTAGTGAGCTGGAAAGTGAGCCAACAGGTTAGCTGACATAACTAGTAGACCCACAAGTGAGCCGACTGGTCAGCTGAATTAACTCATTCACTGGTGAGTGAGTCAATTAGTCAGCTGACTTAACTAGTTGGATGGTAGGTGAGTCAATTTGTCAGCCGACTTAACTAGTCAGCTGGCGTGTGAGATGACTGGTCAGCTGAATTTAGTCGGCTGTTGAGTGAGCCAACTGGTCAGTCTTAACTGGTCGGTTTTGAGCCGACTAGTGTGCTGCCTTAACTAGCTGGGTGGCAGGTTGGCTGACGCATGAGCTGCCTTAAATATTTGGCTGGAGAATGAGCCGACCTGTGAGTTGACTTAACTAGTCAGCTGGCGAGGAAGCTGACTACTTCGCTGACCTGTTGGCCTGCAAGCGAGTCAACAAGTTAGTTGACCTGTTGGCTGGTGACCGAGACGACTAGTTTGCTGACTGGCTGGCCAGCGAGCAAGCCGGATATTTAGCTGACCTGATGGAAAGCAAGCGAGCCTATTAGTTAGCTGACCAGCTAGCTGAGTTGCTAGCCGACTAGTTAGCCAAGTATCTGTTGGTTTGCTAGATGTCTTAACTACCTAGCTGACTAGCTAGCTGGCTATCTAGTTGACATAACTAGCTACTAAACAAGCTATCACACTGTCTAGCAAGCCGACTTAACTAGCTAGCTAACTGGTTAGTTAGTTGGCTAGCTGACTTAATTATCTAGCAAACTAGCTAGCTGACTAGCTAGTTGACATTACTAGCAATTTGACAAGTAACTTAACTAGCTAACTGACTTAACTAGCTAGCTGAAGAGTTAGCTGACTTGCTAGTTTACTTACCTAGCTAGCTGGCTATCTAGCAGACTTA
>NW_007250071.1:2055-9986 GCF_000164805.1 Carlito syrichta
TAGCTAGCAGAATGGCCACCTGGCTACCCAGCCACCTTAAATAGCCACCTGTCTGGCTGGACAGTGGGTTGGAAAGCTGGCTTAACTAGCCAGTCACCCTGGTGTTCAGCTGCCTAGCAAGCCAGCTTAATTATCTGGACACCTACCTGACCAACCTGCTAACCAGCCGTTTTAACATGCCAGCCACCTAGGTGGCCAGCTGGCTATCCAGCTGACTTAACTAGCTGACTTAATTAGATCACCATCTGGCTAGCCTGCTGGTTTAGCTAGCTAACCACCTAGCTAGACAGCCGGCTAGCCAGCTCACTTAATTCAATGACTTAACTAGCTAGCCAGCTGGCTAGCCAGCTGACTTAATTAGCTAGCTACCTACCTAGCCAGGTGGCTAGCCAGCTGACTTACCTAGCTGACTTAACCAGCTAGCCAGCTGGCTAGCCAGGTGAATTAACTATGTAGCTACCTAGATAGCCAGTTGGCTTGTCACTTGAATTATCTAGCTCACTTATCCAGCTAGCCAGTTTGCTAGCCAGCTGACTCAACTAGCTGACATAACTAGCTAACTGGCTGGCTAGCCAGCTGACTTAACTAGCTGACATTCTAGCTAGCCAGCTGACTAGCCTGCTGACATTACTAGCAAGCTACCGACATATACCACTGGCTTGCCCAGTGAATTAACTGCCTAGCTACCTAGCTAACCAGCTGGCTAGTGAGCTGTCTTAACTAGGTGACAACTAGCTAGACATCTGGCTAGTCAGCTGACTTAAGTAGATAGCTACCCAGATAGGCAGCTGGCTAGCCAGCTGACTAAAATAACTGACTCAACTAGTTATCCAGCTGACTTATCAACTGATTTAACTAGCTAGCCATCTGACTGGCCAGCTGAATTAACTAGCTGAAAAAGCTTGCCAGCTGGCTAGGCAGCTGACTTAACTAGCTTGATACCTAGCTATCCAGCTGGCTAGCCAACTGACTTAACTAGTTGACTTAACCAGCTTTCAAGCTGGTCCAAATAGCTGACTTAACTAGTTAACCAACTGGCTCCCAGCTGACTTAACTCTCTACCTAGCTAGCTAGCTGGCTAGTCATCAGACTTAACTAGCTGACTTTATTAGCTATCCAGCTGGCTATCCAGCTGCCTTAAGAACTCGCTATCTAGCTAGCCAGCTGGCTAGCCTGCTGACTTAATTAGCTGACTTAAATAACTGACCTGCTTGCTAGACAGCTGAATTAACTAGTTTGCCCTATAGCTAGCAAGCTGGCTTTAATAGGTTACTTAACTAGCTAGCCAGTTGACTAGACAGCTGATGTAAATAGCAAGCTACCTAGCTAGCAAGCTGGATATCCAGCTGACTTACCTAGGTGGCTTAACTAGCTAGTCAGTTGGCTAGACAGATGACTTAACTATCTAGCTGCCTACCTAGCCAGCTTTCTAGCCAGCTGACTTAAATATGTGACTTATGTAGCTAGCCAGTTGGCTAGCAAACTGACCTAACTGCCTAGCTACCTAGCTAGACAGATGGAGAGCCAGCTGTCAAGTGAGCCAACAAGTCAGAAAACTTAACTTGTCAGCCGGCCACTGAGCAGACCGGTGAGCCAACTTAACTAGTCTATCGGTGAGTGAGGTGACCAGTGAGCTGCATTAACTAGTCAGCTGGCATGCGAGCTGACTGGTGAGTTGAATCAACTAGTTGGCTGGAGAGCAAGCCAACTAGCTGGCTACCCTGTTGGCCTGTGAGAGATCAGAAAAGTTAGTTGACCTGTTGACTGGTGAGCAAGATGACTAGTTTGCTGACCATTTGGCAAGCAAGGGAGCCAACTAGTTAGCTGACCTGATGAAAAGCAAGTGATCCCACTAGTTAGATGACCAACTAGCTGGGTTTCTAGCCAACTAGTTAGCTAAGTAACTAGCTGATTTGCTAGCTGAATTAACTAGCTAGCTGGCTACGTAGCTGACATAACTGAATACCAAACAAGCTATCTAGCTGTCTACCTAGCTGACTTAACTAGCTAGCTAACTGGCTAGTTAACTGGATAGCTGATTTAACTATCTAGTTGACCAGCTAGCTAGCTCACTAGCAAGCTGAATAGCTAGCTGACTTAACTAGATAGCTGAATAGTTAGCTGACTTGCTAGCTGACTTAAATAGCTATCTGGATATCTAGCTGACTTAAATTGCTGACTAGCAAGTTGACTGGGTAGCTGGTTAACCAACTGACTTAACTAGCTATCCAAATATTTGTTTACACTGCTAGTCATCTGGAATAACTAGCCAGCTTCCTGGGTGGCTAGCTGGCTAGGGAGCCAGCCAGCCAAATAGAGGGCTGACCAGCTGGCTACCCAGCCAGGTCAGTTAGGCAGCCTGCTGGCTGGACAGTCGGATAGCCGGATGGCTTAACTAGCGAGCCACCTAGCTGGTCAACTGGCAAGACAGCTGGATTAACTAGCTGGCCACCTACCTGACAAGCCTACTAACCAGCCAGCTAAACTTGCCAGCCAACTAGCTAGCCAGCAGCAAACTAGCTGACTTAATTAGCCGACTTAGATAGATAGCCATCCAACTAGCAAGCTGAAGAAACTAGCTTGCTACCTAGCTAGCCAGCTGGGAAGCCAGCAGAATTAACTAGGTGACAACCTGCTAGCCAACTGGCTAGCAAGCTGACTCAACTAGCTGACTTAATTAGTTATCCAGCTGGTTAGCCATGTCACTTAGCTAGCTCTCTACATAGCTATCCAGTTGGCTAGCCAGCTGACTTAACTAGCTGACTTAATTACCTAGCAACCTAGATAGCCAACTGAAATTACTAGCTCACTACTTACCTAGCCAACTGGCTAGCCAGTTGACTTAATTAGCTGACATAAATAGCCGGCCTGCTTGCTAGTCATCTGAATTAACTTGCTTGCTATATAGTTAGCCAGCTGGCTACCCAGCTGACTAAACTAGGTGACTTAACTAGCTAGCCAGCTGTCAAGCCAGCTGAGGAAATTAGCAAACTTCCTGACTAGTCAGCTGGATAGCCAACTGACTTAACTAGGTGGCTTAAATAGTTAGCCAGTGGTCTAGACTGCTGACATAACTATCTAGCTACATAGCTAGCCAGTTTTCTAGCAATCTGACTTAACTAGGTGACTTAACTAGATAGCCAGCTGGCTAGCAACTGACTTAACTGCCTACGTACCGAGGTAGACAACTGGATATCCAGCTGACTTAATTAGCTAACTATCTAGCTGACCAGCTGTCTATTGAGCTGACTTAACTAGGTTACTTAACTAACTACCTAACTGGCTAGCGGGCTGACTTAACTTGCTGACTTAACTAGCTAGCCAGCTAAATTAACTAGCTGACATAATCAGCTAGCTACCTAGCCCACCAGCTGGCTTAACTAGCTTGCTTATCTAGCTAGCTACATAGATAGCTATCTAGCTAGCCAGCTGACTTAACTAGCTGACTTAACGAGCTACATAGCTGACATAACTAGCTGACATATAGCTGGCTTCCTAGCTAACCAGTTGAATTAACTAGCAGAAATAATTAGCTAGCCAGATGGCTAGCCATCTGACTTAACTAGCTTTTTAACTATTTTACCAGCTGGATTGCCAACAGCCTTAACTAACTGTCTTAACTAGCTTGTCACCAGGTTGCCAGGTGACTTAACTAGCTGACTTAGCAACTAATCCGCTGGCTAGCCAAGTGACTTAAATAGCTGGCTAACTATACAGTCAACTGGCTAGCCAACTGACTTACCTAGCTGACTTAAGATAGCAAGCTGGCTAGCCAGCTCACTAACTAGCTAGATAGTTACATAGCATGCAGGCTAGCCAAATGACTTATCTATCTGACTTGAATAGCTAGCCTGCTGGCTAGCATTTGACATATGTAGCTATCTACCTGCCTACCCAACTGACTAGACAGCTGACAAATTAGCTGACATAACCAGCTAGCCAGTTGACTAGCCAGGTGACTTAACATGCTGACATCACTAGCTAGCCAGGTAGCTATCTATCTGACTTAACTAGCAAGCTACATTCATTGCCAGAAGCTGAATGTTAGCCAACGGACTTGATGAGTTAACCAGCTAGCTACCTAGCTGTCCAGCTGACATATATTTAGCTAACTAGCTAGTACTTAGCTAACCAACTGACTTAATAGTTATCTAACAAGCTAGCAATCTAGCTAACAAGCTGACTTAAATAGCGGCCTAGCTAGCTTGCAAACTTAAACAGCTAGCTAACTAGCAAGCTTACTCATTATCTAACATGCTAGCTAGCTGACTCAACCAGCTGACTTAACTCGTTAGGTAATAAGTTAGCTTGCCTACTCAACCAACTGACACAACTGTTTTGCTAACTAGCTAGCTAGCTGACTCAGCCAGCTGGCTTAACCTGTTAGTTAACTAGCTAACTACCTCACTCATCCTGCTGACTTAACCCGTTAGCTAACTAGCTAGCTATCTGTCTTAACCTGACTAAATTAGAAAGCTGACTTAACTAGCTGACTTAGCTATCTAACTTAACTACTTAGCTAGCTGACTTAACTGGCTGACTTAGCAAGCTACTTAGCTAATTTAACTACCTGAATTAAGTAGTTAGCTATCTATGTAACTGCTGAATAACTAGCTGCTTTAATAAATGACTAACTAGTTAGGTAGCAGACTTAAGTTGGTGTCTTAAATAGTTAGCTAACTAGTGAGTTAGCTGACTTAGCTAACTTAGCTAGCTAGCCAGTTGTGTAACTGACTTAGCTTGCTGACTTAACTTGTAGGCTAACGAGATTGCTAGCTGACTTAACGAGTTGGTTAACTAGTTAGCAAACTGTTTTAGCTAGTTGGTAAACTAGTTAGCTATGTGACTTTGCTAGTTGGTTAATGAGTTAGCTGGGTGAATTAATTTGTGGGCTGACGAGTATGTCGACGACTTAGATTGTTAAACACGATGCCTGCATACTCAGACGACTTGTTAGCTACCTTAAAAAGTCGGTCGACTAGTCGGCCAACTAGTTAGCTGGGATAACAAGATAACTGACGAGTTGGTTCATTGGTTAGCTATGTTAACAAGTTGCCTGCTCGTTTGCTGATCTACCTAGTCGGTCAACTATTTGGCCGACAATTAGCTGAGCTAACTAGTTGGCAGACAAGTTAGCTGTGCTAACTTGTCTGCTGACACGTTGATTGACTATTCAGAGGATGGTTTAGCTCACTCTACTACTTGGACGACTAGTTGGCAGACCGGTTACCTGACTTAACTAGTTGGCCAGCACATTAGCCAACAGGTGAGCTGACTTAACTAGTCAGTGGGCAAGATAGCCAACTCGTCAGCTGACTTAACAAGTCAGCAAGTGAGTGAGCTGACTGGTCAGCTGACTTAACTAGTAGTTCGGCGAGTGAGACGACTGGTCAGCTGACTTAACTAGGTTGCTGGTGAGTGAGCTGACTGGTCAGCTGCCTTTAGTCAGCTGGCGAGTCAGTCAACTGGTCAGAGGACTTAACTAGTTGACTGGTGAGTGAGCCGACCATTGAGCCGAATTAACTAGTTGGCCATCGAGTAAGCCAATGGGTGAGATGACTTAACTAGTCGACTGAGAGAACCATTGGTGAACTGACTTAACTAGTCAGCTGGCAAGCAAGCTGACTAGTTAGCTGTCCTTTTGGCTGTAAGCAAACCAACGAGTTAGTTGAAATTTTGGCTGACGAGTAAGCGACTAGTTGGCTGACCAGTTGGCAGGTGAGTGAGCAGACTACTTAGTTGAACTGATGGAAAGTGAGCAAGGCCACTAGTTAGCTGACCAGGTTGCTGAGTTGTTATCCCACTAGTTAGCTAAGAAACTAGCTGATTTGGTAGCTGACTTAACTGGATAGCTGAGTAGCTAGCTGGCTGTATGGCTGATGTATCTAGCTAGCAAACAAGTGATTTAAGTGTCTATCTAGCTGACTTAACTAGATAGCTAACTGGCTACTTAGCTGGTTTGCTAACAGTTATCTAGCTGATTAGTAAGTTGACTAGATAGCTGACTTAAATAGCTAGCTGACAAGCAACCTGACAACCTAGCTGACTTAACTAGCTAGCTAGCTGACATATCTAGCTGACTTAACTAGCAAGCTTCCGAGCTTGCCAGTTTGTTTATCCAGCTGAAATAAATAGCGAGCCAACTGACTGCCCATCTGAGGTAAGAATCTTTGCAACTAGCTAGCCTCTGGCTAGACAACTGAATTAACGTTCTGACTTAAGTAGCTACCCAGCTGGTTAACCAGCTGACTAAATTAGCTCACTTAACTAGCTAGCCAGCTGTCTAGACACCTGAATTAATGCCTAGCTACCTAGCTAACCAGCAGCCTAGCCACCTGATTTAACTAGCTGACTTAATGATGTTGCCAACTGGCTAGCCAGCAGACTTAACTAACTATCTAGCTACTTTGACAGCTGGATAGTCAGTTGACTTAACTAACTGACATAACTAGATAGCCTAAAGGCTAGTCAACTGACTTAATTAGCTACCTACCTACATAGCCTGCTGGCTTGTCAGTTGAGTTAACTACTTAACTACCTAGCTAACCTGCTGGCCAGCGAAGTGATTTAACTAGGTGACTTAACTAGCTTGCCTGCTGACTAGCCAGGTGACTTAACTAGATAGCTACCCAGATAGGCAACAGGCAAACAAGCTGACTAAACTAACTGCCTTAACTAACTATCCAGCTGACTTTACTAGCAGACTTACATAGCTAGCTACCTAGCTAGCCAACTGACTTAACTAGATGCCTTAACTAGCTAGCTACCTAGCTAGCCAGTTGGCTGGCCAACTGACATAACTAGCTCACTTAACCAGTTAGCCAGCTGTCTAGGCAGCTACTTAACTAGTTCACTTAACTAACTTGCCAGCTGGGTGGCCAGCTGAATTAGCTAGTTGATTTTACCAGCTATCCAGCTGGCTAGTCAGCTGACTTAACTAGCTAGCTACATAGCTATCCAGCTGGGAAACCAGCTGAATAAATAGCTGACTTAACTAGCTTAGGCAGCTGGCTAGACAGATGGATTAACTAGCTTGCTAACTAGCTAGCCAGCTGGCTAGCCAGCTGACTTAAATATTTGGCTTAACCAATTAGCCAGCTGGCTAGCCAGCTGACTCAACTAGCTGACTTAACTTTGTTAGCCATCTGGCTAGCCAGCTGACATAAATAGCTCTCTACCTAGCTAGCTGGCTAGCCAGTTGACTTAACAATCTAACTTAATTAACTAGCAAGCTGGCATAACTATCTGACTAAAGTAGTTAGCTACCTAGATAGCCAGCTGACATTTCTACCAGAAATAAATTGCTAGCTACCTTCCTAGATATCTACCTAGTTAGCTGACTTAAACAGCTGACTTAATTAGCTAGCTAGCTGACAGCTAGATGAATTAACTATCTACCTTGCTAGCCAGCTGACTTAATTAGCTGAAAAAACTAGCTACCCAGCTCTCTAGCCATTTGACTTAACTAACTTTTTAACTAGCTAGCAAGCTGTATATCCAACTGACTTAACTAGGTAACTTAAATAGCTAGCCAGCTAGCTAGCCAGCTGACTTAACTAGATATCAGCCATGATAGGCAGCTGGCTAGCCAGTTGACTAAACTAACTGACTTAACCTGCTAGCCCACTGGCTTAACTAGCTGACTTAACTAGCTAGCTACCTAGTTAGCCAGCTGACTATACTAGCTGACTAATCCTGCTAGCAATCTAGCTAGCCAGCTTGCTGGCCAGTTGACTTAACTAGCTGATTTAACTAACTAGCCAGCTGGCTGGCCAGCTGAATTAATGAGTTTACTTATCCAGCTAACCAGCTCTCCAGCCAGCTGACTAAACTAGCTAGCTACCTAGCTGGACAGCTGAGAAGCCAGCTGAATTAACTACCTGACTCAACTAGCTAGCCAGCTGGCAAGCCAGCAAACTTAACTAGCTTGA
>NW_007250071.1:11306-12647 GCF_000164805.1 Carlito syrichta
CAGCTGACTAAACCAATAGGCTACCTATCTAGCCAGCTGTCTAGCCATCTGAATTACCTAGATTACTTAAGACAGCAAACTGTCTAGCCAGCTCACTTAACTAGCTAACCACCTACCTAGCCATCAGCCTAATCAGCTGACTTAACTAGGTGAATTGAACAGCTAGTCTGCTTGCTAGCAATCTGACTTATCTAGCTAGTTACCTACCTAGCCAGCTGGCTAGACAGCTGACTAAACTAGCTGACTTAACCAGCTAGCTAGTTGGCTATCCAGCTGATTTAACTCACTGACATCACCAGCTAGCCATTTAGCTATCTAGCTGACTTAGCTAGCTAGCTACCTACCTTACCAGTTGACTAGCCAGTTCTCTTAACTAGCTGAATTAACCAGATATCCAGCTGTCTAACCCACTGACTAAACTAGCTCACTACCTAGCAAGCCAGCTGCCTAGCCAGCTGACTTAACTAGCTGACTTAACTAGCAAGCTACCTAGCTAGATATCTGACTTAAATAGTTAGCTAAATAGCTAGCCACATAGCTTGCTAGGTTTCTTAAATAGTTAGCTAACTTGCTAGATACCAGCTAGCAAGCTGACTTAAATAGTTAGCAACATATCTAGTTAGCTGACTTCAGTAGCTGCCTAACTAGTTAGTTTACTCGTTATCTAACATGCTAGCTAGGTGACTTAATTATCTGACTTAACTCATTATCTAACGAGCTGCCTAGCTGACACAACCAGCTGCCTTAACTCATTAGCTAATTAGCTAGCTAGCTGACTCATCCTGTTGACTTAATTTGTTAGCTAACTAGATAGCTAGCCTACTCAACAAGCTGACACAACCCGTTTGCTAACTAGTTACCTAGCTGACTCAACCAGCTGACTTATCTCTTCAGTTAACTATCTAACAACCTGACACAACCTGCTGACTTAACCTGTTAGCTAACTAGCTAGCTAGCTGTCTTAACCAGCTGACTAAATTAGAAAGCTGACTACTAGTTGACTTAGCTACTTATTTTGCTGACTTAACTGGCTGACTTAACTACTTAACTAGCTGACTTACCTACCTGAATTAAATAGTTAGCAAATTATTTAACTTGCTGAATAACTAGCTGACTTATGTAATTACCTAACTAGTTAGGTAGCAGACTTAATTACCTGACTTAAATAGTTAGCTACCTAGTGAGCTAGCTGAACTAGCTAGCTAACTGGTTAGCTAGCAGACTTAGCTAGCTGACTTAACTAGTTGGCAAATGAGATAGCTAGCTGACTTAACGAGTTGGTTAACCAGGTAGCTAAATGTCCTAACTAGTTGGAAATTGAGTTAAATAGCTGACTTAACC
>NW_007250072.1:0-13771 GCF_000164805.1 Carlito syrichta
GATACATTTTTCTCCCTTAGTAAAACTCCCTGCAAGGTTTTGGGATTTGAGGACTCATATAACACAGATTCCTTATTCTTCCATAGTAAGAGGCCATGTAGTTTCCCGTATATGTGTACTCCCATTACACAAATTCCTGCTTAATTCTCAGCAATATCCGAGATATTTCCTGATGAACATAGAGTTCCAGTTGTTTGGATATCAATAGAAAAACTCCCTTATAGTACCTGGGAACTGTAATCCAAGTATTCATGTTCCCCTCAACAAGACATCGTAAAAATGTGGAATATCCTAACCCAATATCCCAATTCCCACCAGCCTGACCACAGGAAATTTAGGTATTTTGAGGCAACCTGAAGCGAGGGATTTTGTTGCAAAAGGCCAGTTGATACCTGGGGAACTGGATTATGGCCGAAGATGTTCATAAGAAACAAATGAAATTGTAATTCCAGATCCTCAATTACAATTATTGAAAGGACTGGAATATTCTTGGATCTGTAATTAGAGATTTTAAGTATCCACGCAACAAGTAGCTCTGAGATATGAAAGGACATACAAGCCCAGATTCCTCATTAAACCGTATCAAGAGGTCATATATATTTTGACGATTGAGGACCCCTGAACCCGAATTCTCTTCTCGTTCTCAGCAAGATGCCATGATTTTCCATGGTGTTCTGGATTCAAAAATTCTGTATGCAAATAGACAGATGCCCAGCAGCTTCTCAGCGACGTGGAATGCGTGATTCCTTGTTACCATTAAAAAAATGTACTACATGCTTAGCTACTTCAAAACCCCCAGGCCATATCAAATAGATGCACAAACGGACGTTTTAGGATTACTGGGTACATCTTAAGAGAAGAGTTACACACACATATGGTGAGATGATGCCTTAGTCTTGTAATCTGGCTTTAGTTGTGCCGATAAACCCAACTGAATTGCACGAACTGGTTCTTGGTTACAACAATCAAGAAGACCGGAAGGTTGCTGGGAATCTATAATGACAGTTGTCCATTCCAAGTGGCAATTTGCTCTGAAGAATATAGAGAACTAGAAGCCCAGATTCCAGTTAAGCCCGTATAATGGAGCCCTGTAGAAATGGATTGAGGCCTCCCATAACTCTCATTCCTTTTTTTATTATTGGTAAGACGCCTGGAAGTTTTCTGGTGATGTGGAGGTACAAACTCTTACATAAGAATACTCATAACCAAAAAGTTTCTCAGGGACCTGGAACCGAATATTACTGGTTTCCCCTTAAGAATGCATCCTATATATTTGGGAACCCCTTATCCCATATTCTCAATGCGAAAACGAATGTCCAGCAGTAGTTTCTGGACTATGAGGTAAACCTGAAGCCAGTGATCACATTAACAAATGGCAGATGATTGCGTGTAGTTTGGAATCTGGCCTTACAGGACCCGGTGAAACAAAAGGAGCAGTAGGCCAGATTCTCAGGTAAAACTTGCAATAGGCGCTACAGGTTCCTGGGGATTGGCAATGCCCAATTTGTGGTATGCATATAGGACGTTGCTCTGAATAATATGAGAACCATGACTCCCAGATTCCAGATTAGCATTTTCTAAAGTCCTTGTCGATTCCTAGGCATGAGCACTGCCTTAAGACACGGATCATTTAGCAAATGCCCAGATGTTTGCAAGTTACATGGAAACCGAGTTTCCTGGTTTCTCTTTAGTAAAGCATGTAGATACTTTCAAGGGACACAGTGACCCAGATTCCTATTTCGTTCTAAGCAAAACGATGAAATGTTTCCTGTTGGCCTGGAAGTCCAGACCTTCTTATACCTATAGAAAGATGAAAGAGTAAGCCTGGGTACGTCGAATCTAAGATTCTTGGTTCCCTCTCAATTATACCACCTAAAAAAATTGAACAACTAAACCCAAAGTCCTAATAATGAACAGTGGAACCACTGAAGTATTTGGAGTATGAGGTAACACTGGGGTCAGGGCTTACATACAAAAATTCCGAGAGAATTACTTGTGTCCTGGATCTGGAATCAGAAGTTCTGAGTATCTAAATGGACTTGTAGTGCCAGATTCTCGTTCACAACTATCAAGAGTACCAAAGTGTTGCTGGAATCCAGGAATGATTGATTCTTAATATCCACATAACAAAATGCTGTAAAACATGAGGGTTGCTAGAAGCCCTGATCTTCTTTAGCCCTTAGCAAGATGCACTGTAGATTTTCGGTATTGAGGACGCATGTAGCCCAGATTCCTTATTCATCCTTCACAATAGTCATGAAGTTTCCTGTATATGAGGACTGCCATTACCCAGATTCCTGTTTCATACTCAGCTGGACACCGATATATTTCGTGGTGATGTATAATTCTTGTTGTCTGGATATCAATTGAAAGACCCCCAGAATTTTCCTGGGCAATTGGAATCCAAGATTCCTGGTTCCCTTGTACAAGACACCTTAACAATATGGGGACAAAGTAGCTCAGATTCCTGATTAAAGCTTATTAAGGGGCCCTGTAGAGTTCGGTGAATGAGAACTCCAAGAACCCAGATTCCCTTTTCATTCTCAGCAAGATGCCTTGATTTTTCTTGTCGATGTGTATTCCAAAACCCTGTATACAAAAAGACAGATGCCCACAAGTTTCCTAGGAATGAGGAATCCGTGATTCCTGGTTTCCTTTAAAAATATTTACTAAACATTTGGCACCTGCAAAACATTCTTCCCCTCTCAAAATAAAAGGACAAATGGAAGTTTCAGAATTGCAAGGTTCATCTTGAGACCAAGAGTTCCATCCACATATGGCAAGATGATCTTTTTGTGCTGGAATCTGGCCTTAGTTGTCCCGAGGAACCTATCGGACTTGAAGTGCCAGGTACCCGTTTACAACTATCAAGAGGACCAGAATGTTGTTGGAGTTCTGAATTGACTGATTCTTAATATCCACATGCTAAATAGCTCCAAATCATGAGGGGAACTCAAAGCCCTAATTCTTGCTTGTCCAGTAGCAAGACGTTCTGAGAATTTTTTCGGATTGAGGACTCGTGTAACACAGATTCCTTATTCTTCCTTCACTGGAGGCCGTGTAGTGTCCTGTATATGAGGACTACCTTTCCCCAGATTCCTGTTTTGAAACCCTGATTCTTGTTTAGCCCTTAGTCAGACGCCATGTAGATTTTTTGATTGAGGAACCATGTAAAACAGATTCCTTATTTTTCCTTAGCAAGAGGCCTCTAAGTTTACTGTTATGAGGAGTATTACACACATTCCTGCTTCAAATACATTTTTCTTATGTAGCCCTTAGCAAGAGACCCTGCAGTTCTTTTGGGATAGACAACATGTGTAACCCAGATTCCTTATTCTTTCTTAGCAAGGGGACGTGTAATCGACTGTGCATGAGGACCCCATTTCCTCAGATTCTTGCTTCAAAAACCCAGATTCATGTTTAGCCCTGAGCAAGACTCCTTGAAGTTTTTTAGAGATTGAGGACACGTGTAACCCGGATTCCTTATTCTTTCTTAGCAACAGGCAGTCCAGTTTCCTGTATTTGAGGACTCCCACTACTCAGATTCCTACATTAAAAACCTGATCCATGGTTACCTCTTAGAAAGACGCCTTGTGGATTTTTGGGCTGAGGTCTCGTGCAACCAAAATTCCTTATTCTTCCTTTGCAAGAGGTCGTGGAGTTTCCTATATATGAAGACTCCCATTACCCAGATTCCTGCTTCATTCTCAGCAAGGCACTGAGATATTTCCTGGTGACCTAGAATTCCAGCTGTTTG
Source organism: Carlito syrichta (assembly GCF_000164805.1). Taxonomy (NCBI): domain Eukaryota; kingdom Metazoa; phylum Chordata; class Mammalia; order Primates; family Tarsiidae; genus Carlito; species Carlito syrichta. The sequence goes on from NW_007250072.1 coordinate 3,758, forward strand.
GATATCAAGAGAAAGACTCCCCTAGGGTTATTGGGGAAATGGAATCCAAGATTCCTGTTTCCCCTCAACAAGTCCTCCCCAAAACGTGGAATCTTCTAAATCCAATGTCCCAATTCCCATCAGCCCCACCACTAGAAATTTCTGCAGTTTGAGGTAACCTGATCGAGGGATTTTGTACCAATATGCCATTTGAATCCTGGGGTACCTCATTATGGTCCTAGATGTTCATAAGACACAAAAGTATATTTGGACCATATCCTCGATTACAACTATCAAGAGAATAGAATGTTCTTGGGCATCTGAAATGACAGATTAAGGGTACCTAAAGAGGTAGTATCTCTGAAAAATGTAGGAACCCTGACGCCCAGATGGCTGATTAAACCTTATCAGGAAGTTCTGTAGATTCTGGCGAATGAGAACTCCTAGACCCGCTTTTCCTTTTTGCTCTCAGCATGATGCCCTGATTTTTCTCGTGATGTTGTTCCAAAACTCTGTATACAAATAGGCAGATACCCAGAAATTACCTAGAGTCATGGAATCCATGAATCCTGGTTACCTTTAAAAGTACGTAATAAATATTTGGCAACCTCAAAACACCTGGCACCTATTGGAATAGAACGTCAAACAGAAATGTCAGTATTACAAGGTACATCTTAAGGATATAGCTACATACAAATATGGTGAAAATATTTTTAGTGTCCTGGAATCTGCCCTTTGTTGTCCCAAGGAATCCAACGGAATTGTAGGGCCACAATCTCGGTTACAACTATCAAGAAGACCAGACTGTTGCTCAGAATCTATAATGACAAAATTGTCCTATCCAAGAGGCCTGTAGCCCTAAAACATGTGTGGAAATAGAAAACCAGATTCCAGATTGGCCCTTATAATATGTCCATGTAGAATTGTTGGATTGGCGACCCCATAACCCAGATTCTCTTTGTTCTAAGTACGACTCCCGGAAGTTACCTGGTGATGTGGAAGTACAAACTCATATATCAATACTCATAAGCCCAAAAGGTCAGAAGGGCCCTGGGATCCAAGATTGCTGGATCCCCTTTAAGAATACATCCTACATATTTGGGAACACCTAATCCCAATCTACGAATATCAATCTAAACTTCCAGCAGTAGTTTCTGGATTAGGAGGTAAACCTGAAGCCAGAAATTACATGAAAAATGGCGAGATAATTCGTTGGGTTGTGGAATCTGGCCTTTCAGCCTCCTGCAAAAAATTGCGAGCCGATTGTCAGATTCTCTGTTACAACTAAGAAGTAGAGCAGCAGTTTCCTTGGAATCGGTAATGACAGACTTGTGGTACATATACAGGAATTAGTTCTGAAAAGTGTGGGGACTGGGACTCCAAATTCCTGATTAGCATTTAGAAAATGCCTGTAGGCTTCTAGGTATGAGAAGTACATTAAGCCAAGGAAAAATTAAGAATTGCCCAGAAGTTTGCTTGTCACATGCAAACTGGTTTCCTTGTTCCACATTGGTAGCATGAGTAGAGGCTTTCTGGGGACATAGTGTCTGAGATTCCTGCTTCGTTCTCAGAAGAATGACCAGATGTTTCCCTGTTCCCTAGAAGTCCAGACAGGTGGCTCCCAATAGAAAGACTCCAGAATGCTCCTATGGACTTGTAAACCAAGACCCTGGAGCCCTCCCAAAAATACCTTCTAAACATGGTGCAACATGTAAACCCAAGGTCATAATTCTGAATAACTGAACTACCAGAAGTTTCTGGAGTACGAGGTAACCCTGAACTCAGGGCTTACATTCAAAAACCCAAGATGATTACTTGTCTCCTGGACTTTGGCGTTAGTGATTTCAGAATCTAAATGGATTGTAGTGCCATATTTTCGTTTAAATTATTGAGAGGACCAGAATGTTGTGAGACTTCTGGAATGACTGATTCCTAGTATGCACATAGGAAACAGCTCTGAAAAATATGGTGACATCAAAGTCCGAGTCTTGTAGGCCTTACCAAGATGCCCTGAATATTTTTCGAATTGAGGACTCGTGAAAACCAGATACGTTTTTCTTCCTTAGCAAGAACCCCTTTAGTTTCCTGTATATGAGGATTCTCATTCCACAGATATGTGCTTTGAAATCCTGATTCTTGTTTAGCCCTAAGCAAGACGCCCAGTAGATTTTTGGCATTGAGGACTCGTGAAAACTAGATTCCTTGTCCTTTCTTAGGAAGACTGTGTTGTTTCCTGTATATGAAGACTCCCATTACCGAGATTCCTGCTTCAAAACCCTGATTCTTGTTTAGCCCTTAGAAAGACGCCCTATATATTTTAAGGATCGAGGACATGTGTGACCTAGATTCCTTGTTCGTCCTTAACAAGAGGTTGTGAAGTTTCCTGTATATGAGGACTCCCATTACCCAGATCAATGCTTCAAATCTCTGATACTTTTCTTTCCCTTAGTAAGACTCCCTGTAGGTTTTTGGGATTTTTAGGACTCGTGTAACCCAGATTCCTTATTCTTCCATAGTAAGAGGCCATGTAGTTTCCCATATATGAGTACTCCCATTATGCAAATTCCTGCTTAATTCTCAGCAATATCCGAGATATTTCCTGATGAAAATAGAATTCCAGTTGTTTGGATATCAATAGAAAAACTTCCAAATAGTACCTGGGAACTGTAATCCAAGTATCCAGGTTCCCCTTAACAAGACATCATAAAAATGTGGAATATCCTAAACCCAATATCAGAATACCCACCAGCCTGACCTCAGGAAATTTCGGTATTTTGAGGTAAACTGAATTGAGGGATTCTCTCGCAAAATTGCAGTTGATACCTGGGGAACTGGATTATGGCCGAAGATGTTCATAAGAAACAAATGAAAGTGTAGGTTCAGATCCTCGTTTACAACTATTGAAAAAACTGGAATCTTCTTGGATCTGTAATAAGAGATTTTAGGTATCCACACAGCAAGTAGCTCTGAAAAATGGAAGGACCTTCAAGCCCGGATTCCTCATTAAACCTTATCAAGCGGCCATATAGGTTTTGACGCTTGAGGAACCCTGAACACGCATTCTCTTCTCGTTCTCAGCAAGATACCCTGATTTTCCCTGGCGATCTGGATTCCAAAATTCTGTATGCAAATAGAGAGATGCCCAACTATTTCCCAGGGACGTGGAATATGAGATTCCTGGTTACCTTTTAAAATATGTACTACATGCTTAGCTACTTCAAAACCCACAGGCCATAACAAATAGATGCAGAAACGGAAGTTTAGTATTACAGGATACATCTTAAGACAAGAGTTACACACAAATATAGCCATATGATGCCTTAGTCCTGTAATCTGGCTTTAGTTGTGCCAAGAAACCCAACTGAATTGCATGGACTGGTTTTTGGTTACAACAATCAAGAGGACTGGAAGGTTGCTGCAAATCTATAATGACACTTGTCCTATCCAAGTGGCAATTTGCTTTGAAGATTTGGAGAACTAGAATCCCAGATTCCAGATGAAGCCTAATAACGGAGCCCTATAGAAATTAATTGAGGCCTCCCAAAACCCACATTCCTTTTTTTATTATCAGGAAGACGCCCGGGCGTTTTCTGGTGACGTGAATGTACAAACTCTTACATACCAGTACTCATACGCCAAGAAGTTTCTCAGGGACCTGGAAACGAAGATTGCTGGTTCCCCCTTAAGAACACATCCTAAATATGTGGGAACCCCTAATCCCATATTTTCAATGTGAAAACGAATGTCCAGCAGTAGTTTCTGGACTACGAGGTAAACCTGAAGCCAGTGATCACATTAACAAATGGCAGATGATTGCATGGATTGTGGAATCTGGCTTTACCGGGTGAAACAAACGGACCAGTAGGCCAGTTTCTCAGTTACAACTTTCAAGAGGTGCTACAGCTTCCTGGGGATCGGCAATGCCCGATTTGTGGTATGCATATAGTACGTTGCTCTGAAAAATATGAGAACCAGGACACCCAGATTTCAGATTAGCATTTGCTAAAGTACCTGTCGATTCCTAGATATGAGCACTGCCTTAAGACTCGGATAATTTAGCAAATGCCCAGATGTTTGCCATTTCCATGGTAACCGAGTTTCCTGTTTCCTCTTTAGTAAAGCAAGTAGAAACTTTAAAGGGACACAGTGACCCAGATTTCTATTTTGTTCTAAGCAAAACGGCGAGATATTTCCTGTTGGCCTGGAAGTCCAGACCTTGGTATACTCATAGATAGATGACAAGACTATATCTGGACACGTGGCATCTAAATTCCTGGTTCCCTCCCAATAATGTCTCCTTAAAAAATTGAACACCTAAACTCAAAGTCCAAATAATGAACAGAGGAGCCACTGAAGTTTCTGGAGTCCAAGATAACACTGAAGTCAGGGCTTACATACAAAAATTCCGGGAGAATTACTTGTGTCCTGGATCTGGAATCAGAGGTTCTAAGTATCTAAATGGACTTGTAGTGCCAGATTCTCGTTCACAACTATCAAGAGTACCAGAATGTTGCAGGATACCAGGAATGATTGATTCGTAGTATCCACATAACAAACAGCTCTAAAACATGAAGGGTGCTCGATGCCCTAATCTTCTTTAGCCCTTATTAAGACGCACTCTAGATTTTCGGTATTGAGGACGCATGTAGCCCAGATTCCTTATTCATCCTTCGCAAGAGTCATGAAGTTTCCTGTATATGAGGACTTCCATTACCCAGATTCCTGTTTCATTCTCAGCAAGACACCGAGATATATCGTGGTGATGTAGAATTCAAGTTGTTTGGATATCAATTGAAAGACCCCAGAAATTTCCTGGGCAATTGGAATCCAAGATTCCTGGTTCCCTTGTACAAGACACCCTAACAATAGGGGACCTGGAAGTCCAGATTCCTGATTAAACCATATCAGAGGGCCCTGCAGACTTCGGCGAATGAGTACTCCAAGACCCGGATGCCCTTTTCGTTCTCAACAAGATGCCTTGATTTTCCCTGTCGGTGTGTATTCCAAAACCCTGTATACAAAAAGACAGATGCCAACAAGTTTCCTAGGGGCGGGGAATCCGTGATTCTTGGTTACCTTTAAAAATACTTACTAATCATTTGGCAACTGAAAACATTCTGCCCCTCTCAAAATAAAAGGACAAATGGAGGTTTCAGAAATACAAGGCTCATCTTGAGACTAAGAGTTACATCCACATATGGCAAGATGATCCTTTTTGTGCTGGAAACTGGCCTCAGTTGTCTTGAGAAACCTATCATACTTGAAGTGCCAGGTACCCATTTACAACTATCAAGAGGACCAAAATGTTGCTGGAGTCCTGAATTAACTGATTCCTAATATCCACATGCTAAAAAGCTCCAAATCATGAGGGGATCTCAAAGCCCTGATTCTTGTTTGTCCAGTAGCAAGACGTCCTGAGAATTTTTTCGGATTGAGAACTCGTGAAACACAGATTCCTAACTCTTCCTTCACTGGAGTCTGTGTAGTGTCCTGTATATGAGGACTCCCTTTCCCCAGATTCCTGTTTTGAAACCCTGATTCTTGTTTAGCCCTTAGCAAGACGCCATGTAGATTTTGTGATTGAGGAACCGTGTAAAACAGATTCCTTACTTTTCCTTAGCAAGAGGCCTCGAAGTTTCCTGTTATGAGGAGTATTACGCACATTCCTGCTTCGAATTCCTTATTATTGTTTAGCCCCTAACAAGAGGCCCTGTAGTTCTTTTGGAATCGAGAACACGTGTAACCCAGATTTCTTATTCTTTCTTAGCAAAAGTCCGTGTATTTGCCTGTACATGAGGACCCCATTTCCTCAGATTCATGCTTCAAAAACCCAGATTCGTGTTTAACCTTGAGCAAGACGCCCTGAAGTTTTTAGAGATGGAGGACACGTGTAACCCAGATTCCTTATTCTTTCTTAGCAACAGGCAATCCAGTCTCCTGTATTTGAGGAATCCCACTACCCAGTTTCCTCCATTAAAAACCTGATCCATGGTTACCTCTTAGAAAGACGCCCTGTGGATTTTTGGACTGAGGACTCGTGCACCCAAAATTCCTTATTCTTCCTTTGCAAGAGGCCGTGTAGTTTCCTGTATATGAGGTCTCCCATTACCCAGATTCCTGCTTCAATCTCAGCAAGGTGCTGAGATATTTCCTGGTGACCTAGAATTCCAGTAGTTTGGATTTCAAGAGAAAGACTCCCTTAAGGTTATTGGGGAACTGGAATTCAAGATTTCTGGTTCCCCTGAACAAGTCCTCCCCAAAATGTGGAATCTTCTAAACCCAATGTCCCAATTTCCACCAGCCCCACCACTAGAAATTTCTGTAGTTTGAGGTAACCTGAATCGAGAGATTTTGGACCAATATGCCATTTGATTCCTGGGGTACCAGATTATGGTCCTAGATGTTCATAAGACACAAAAGGATATTTGGGCCAGATCCTCGATTACAACTATCAAGAGAATACAATGTCCCTGGGGATCTGTAATGACAGATTAAGGGTACCTACAGACGTAGTAGCTCTGAAAAATGTAGGGACAATGAAGACCAGATGGCTGATTAAACCTTATCAAGAGGCCTTGTGGATTCTGGTGAATGAGAACTCCTAGACCCGGATTTCCTTTTTGTTCTCAGCATGATGCCCTGATTTTCCCTCGTGATGTGGATTCAAAACTCTGTATACAAATAGGCAGATGTCCAGAAATTACTTAGGGTCGTGGAATCCATGAATCCTGGTTACCCTTAAAAGTACGTAATATATATTTGGCAACCTCAAAACACCAGGCCCCTATTGGAATAGAAGGACAAACAGAAATTTTAGTTTGACGAGGTACATCTTAAGGCTATAGTTACATACAAATATAGCGAAAAGATTCTTTGTGTCTTGGAATCTGCCCTTTGTTGTCCCAAGGAACCCAATGAACTTTTAGGTCCTCATTCTCAGTTACAACTATCAAGAAGACCAGACTGTTGCTGAGAATCTATAATGAAAAAATTCTTCTATCCAAGAGGCCTGTACCCATAAAGAATGTGTGGAACTGGAAAACCAGATTCCAGATTAGCCCTTATAATGTGTCCATGTAGAGTTGTTGGATTGGCGACCCCTGTAGCCCAGATTCTCTTTGTTCTTAGTAAGACTCCCGAAAGTTACCTGGTGACGTGGAAGTACAAACTCTTATATACTGATACTCATAAGCCCAAAAGGTCAGAAGGTCCCTGGAATCCAAAATTGCTGGATCTCCTTTAAGAATACGTCCTAAATATTTGGGCACACCTAAACCCACGTTACGAATATCAATCTAGAATTCCAGCAGTAGTTTCTGGATTAGGAGGTAAACCTGAAGTCAGAAATTACATGAAAAATGGCGACATGATTCCTTGGGTTGTGGAATCTGGCCTTACAGCCTCCTGCAAAAAAAAAAAAAAAGGTGAGCAGATGGCCAGATACTCTGTTACAATTAAGAAGTTGAGCAGCAGTTTCCTGGGAATCGGTAATGACAGACTTGTGGTACGTATACAGGAATTAGTTCTGATAAGTGTGGGGACTGGGACTCCAAATTCCTGATTAGCATTTAGAAAATTCCTGTAGGCTTCTAGGTATGAGAACTACATTAAGCCAAGGAAAAATTAACCACTGCCCAAAAGTTTGCTTGTCACATGCAAACTGGTTTCCTTGATCCACATTGGTAACATGAGTAGAACCTTTCTGGGGACATAGTGTCTGAGATTCCTGTTTAATTCTCAGAAGTACGACCAGATGTTTCCCTGTTCCCTAGAAGTCCAGACACGTGGCTCCCAATAGAAAGACTCCAGAATGCTCCTATGGACTTGTAAACCAAGACCCTGGTGCCTTCCCAAAAATACCTACTAAACATGGTGCAATATGTAAACCCAAGGTCCTAATTCTGAAACCTGAACTACCAGAAATTTCTGGTGTACGAGGTAACCCTGAACTCAGGGCTTACATTCAAACACCCGAGATGATTACTTGTCTCCTGGACTTTGGCGTTAGTGATTCCAGAATCTAAATGGATTGTAGTGCCATATTTTCGTTTAAATTATTGAGAGGACCAGAATGTTGTGTGACTTCTGGAATGACTGATTCCTAGTATGCACATAGGAAACAGCTCTGAAAAATATGGGGACGTCGAAGTCCGAGTCTTGTAGGCCTTACCAAGACTCCAGGAATATTTTTGGAATTGAAGACTCATGTAAACCAGATTCGTTATTCTTCCTTAGCAAGAGTCCGTGTAGTTTCCTGTATATGAGGACTCTCATTCCACAGATACCTGCTTTGAAATCCTGATTCTTGTTTAGCACTAAGCAAGATGCCAAGTAGATTTTTGGCATTGAGAACACGTGATAAAGAATAAACCAGATTCTTTATCCTTTCTTAGGAAGAGGCTGTGTTGGTTCCTGTATATGAAGACTCCCATTACCGAGATTCCTGCTTCAAAACCTTGATTCATGTTTACCCTTAGAAAGACGCCCTGTATGTTTTAAGGATCGAGGAAATGTGTGACCCAGATTCCGTGTTCGACCTTAGCAAGAGGTTGTGAAGTTTCTTGTATATGAGGACTCCCATTACCCAGATTCGTGCTTCAAATCTCTGATACATTTTTTTTCCCTTAGTAAGACTACCTGTAGGTTTTTGGGATTTGAGGACTTGTGTAACCAAGATTCCTTATTCTTCTGTAGTAACTGGCCATGTAGTTTTCCATATGAGTACTCCCATTATGCAAATTCCTCCTTAATTCTCAGCAATACCCGAGATATTTCCTGATGAAAATAGAATTCCAGTTGTTTGGATATCAATAGAAAAACTTCCAAATAGTACCTGGGAACTGTAATCCAAGTATCCAGGTTCCCCTTAACAAGACATCGTAAAAATGTGGAACCTGAAGCGAGGGATTTTGTCGCAAAATTCCAGTTGATACCTGGGGAACTGGATTATGGCCGAAGACGTTCATAAGAAACAAATGAAACTGTCGGTCCAGATCCTCGTTTACAACTATTGAAAAAACCGGAATCTTCTTGGATCTGTAATAAGAGATTTTAGGTATCCACACAGCAAGTAGCTCTGAAAAATGGAAGGACCTACAAGCCCAGATTCCTCATTAAACCTTATCAAGCGGCCATATAGATTTTGACGATTGAGGAACCCTGAACACGCATTCTCTTCTCGTTCTCAGCAAGATGCCCTCATTTTCCCTGGCGATCTGGATTACAAAATTCTGTATGCAAATTAACAGATGCCCAGCTGTTTCCCAGGTACGTGGAATCCGAGATTCCTGGTTACCTTTAAAAATATTTACTACATTCTTAGCTACTTCAAAACTCCCAGGCCATAACACACAGATGCACAAACGGAAGTTTTAGGATTACTGGGTACATCTTAAGACAAGAGTTACACACAAATATAGCGAGATGATGCCTTAGTCCTGAAATCTGGCTTTAGTTGTGCCGAGAAACTCAACTGAATTGCATGGACTGTTTCTTGGTTACAACAATCAAGAGGACTGGAAGGTTGCTGGGAATCTATAAGGACACTTGTAGTTCCAAGTGGCAATTTGCTCTGAAGAATTTGGAGAAGTGGAAGCCCAGATTCCAGATAAGCCTTAATAATGGAGCCCTGTAGAAATGGATTGAGGCCTCCTATAACCCACATTCATTTATTTATTATCAGGAAGATTCCTGGACGTTTTCTGGTGGCGTGGATGTACAAACTCTTACATACCAGTACTCATACGCCAAGAAGTTTCCCAGGGACCTGGAATCGAAGATTGCTGGTTCCACATTAAGAATACATCCTAAATATGTGGAAACCCCAAATCCCATATTTTCAATGTGAAAACGAATGTCCAGCAGTATTTTCTGGACTACGAGGTAAACCTATAGCCAGTGATCACATTAACAAATGGCAGATGATTGCATGGATTGTGGAATTGCACGAATTGGTTCTTGGTTACAACAATCAAGAAGACTGGAAGGTTGCTGGGAATCTATAATGACACTTGTCCTTTCCAAGTGGCAATTCCT
>NW_007250073.1:0-1176 GCF_000164805.1 Carlito syrichta
GGTTTACGTGTTGCACCATGTTTAGAAGGTATTTTTGGGAGGGCTCCAGGGTCTTGGTTTACAAGTCCATAGGAGCATTCTGGAGTCTTTCTATTGGGAGCCACGTGTCTGGACTTCTAGGGAACAGGGAAACATCTGGTCATTCTTCTGAGGACGAAACAGGAATCTCAGACACTATGTCCCCAGAAAGCCTCTACTCATGCTATCAATGTGGAACAAGGAAACCAGTTTGCATGTGCCAAGCAAACTTCTGGGCAATTCTTAATTTTTCCTTGGCTTAATGTACTTCTCATACCTAGAAGCCTACAGGCATTTTCTAAATGCTAATTAGGAATTTGGAGTCCCAGTCCCCACACTTTTCAGAACTAACTCCTGTATACATACCACAAGTCTGTCATTACCGATTCCAAGGAAACTGCTGCTCAACTTCTTAGTTGTAACAGAGAATCTGGCAATCTGCTCGCAATTTTTTGCAGGAGGCTGAAAGGCTAGATTCCACAACCCAAGGAGTCATCTCGCCATTTTTCATGTAATTTCTGGCTTCAGGTTTACCTCCTAATCCAGAAACTACTGCTGGAAGTTTAGATTGATATTCGTAGATTGGGATTAGGTGTTTATGTAGGACGTATTCTTAAAGGGGATCCAGCAATCTTGGATCCCAGGGCCCTTCTGACCTTTTGGGCTTATGAGCTTTGATATATAAGAGTTTGTACTTCCACATCGCCAGGTAACTTCCGGGAGTCGTACTTAGAACAAAGAGAATCTGGGTTATGGGGTCGCCAATCGAACAATTCTACATGGACATATTATAAGGGCTAATCTGGAATCTGGTTTTCTATTTCCACACATGTTTTAGGGCTACAGGCCTCTTGGATAGGACAATTTTGTCATTATAGATTCTCAGCAACAGTCTGGTCTTCTTGATAGTTGTAACCGAGATTGTGGCCCTACAATTCCCTTGGATTCCTTGGGACAACAAAGGGCAGATTCCTGGACACTAAAAATATTTTCACCATATTTGTATGTAGCTATATCCTTAAGATGTACCTTGTAATACTGACATTTCTGTTTGACGTTCTATTCCAATAGGTGCCAGGTTTTTTGAGGTTGCCAAATATTTGTTAAGTACTTTTAAGGGTAACCAGGATTCATGGATTCCATGACTCTAGGTAATTT
>NW_007250073.1:2285-3629 GCF_000164805.1 Carlito syrichta
CGTTCCTCAATCAAAAAATCTACATGGTGTCTGGCTAAGGGCTAAACAAGAATCAGGGTTTCAAAACAGGAATCTGGGTAAAGGTAGTCCTCATATACAGGACACTACACGGCCTCCAGTGAAGGAAGAATAAGGAATCTGTGTTACACGAGTCCTCAATCTGAAAAAATTCTCAGGACGTCTTGCTACTGGACAAGCAAGAATCAGGGCTTTGAGTTCCCCTCATGATTTGGAGCTATTTAGCATGTGGATATTAGGAATCAGTCAATTCAGGACTCCAACAACATTCTGGTCCTCTTGATAGTTGTAAACGGGTACCTGGCACTTCAAGTTCGATAGGTTCCTCGGGACAACTAAGGCCAGATTCCAGCACAAAAAGGATCATCTTGCCATACGTGGATGTAACTCTTGGTCTCAAGATGAACCTTGCAATTCTGAAACTTCCATTTGTCCTTTTATTTTGAGAGGGGCAGAATGTTTTGCAGGTGCCAAATGTTTAGTAAGTATTTTTAAAGGAAACCAGGAATCACGGATTCCCCGTTCCTAGGAAACTTGTGGGCATCTGTCTTTTTGTATACAGGGTTTTGGAATACACATTGACAAGAAAAATCAAGGAATCTTGCTGAGAATGAAAAGGGAATCTGGGTTCTTGGAGTTCTCATTTGCCGAACTCTACAGGGCCTCCTGATAAGCTTTAATCAGGAATCTGAGCTACTATGTCCCTATATTGTTAAGGTGTCTTGTACAAGGGAACCAGGAATCTTGGATTCTAATTGCCCAGGAAAATTCTGGGGGTCTTTCAATTGATATCCAAACAACAAGAATTCTACATCACCGCGAAATATCTCGGTGTCTTGCTGATTATGAAGCAGGAATCTGGGTAATGGCAGTCCTCATATACAGGAAACTTAATGACTCTTGCGAAGGATGAATAAGGAATCTGGGCTACATGCGTCCTCAGTACCGAAAATCTACAGTGCATCTTGCTAAGGGCTAAAGAAGATCAGGGCTTCAAGCAATTCTCATGTTTTACAGCATTTTGTTATGTGGATATTACGAATCAATCATTTCTGGATTCCAGCAGCACTCTGGTACTCTTGATAGTTGTGAACGAGAATCTGGCACTACAAGTCCATTTAGATACCCAGAACCTCTGATTCCAGATCCAGGACACAAGTGATTCTCTCGGAATTTTTGTATGTAAGCCCTGACCCCAGTGTTACCTCATATTCCAAAAACTTCAGTGGCTCCACTGTTCATTATTAGGACTTTGGGTTTAGGTGTTCAATTTTTTTAGGTGGTATAATTGAGAGGGAACCAAGAATCTTAGATTCGACGTCCCCG
>NW_007250074.1:0-18975 GCF_000164805.1 Carlito syrichta
TGCTGGAAGAGGGTGTGGTGAAAAAGGGAACACTTCTACGCTGTTGGTGGGAGTGTAAACTAGTGCAACCTCTGTGGAAAGCAGTGTAGCGATCCTAAAAGCTCTAAATATCAACCTCCCATATGACCCTGCAATCCCCCTACTGGGAATATACCCTGAAGAACTCAGATCACTCTATAGAAAAGATACCTGCACACGTATGTTTATCGCAGCATTGTTCACAATAGCAAGAACCTGGAAACAACCATGCTGTCCATCAAAAGAGGACTGGATTAAAAAAAGTGGTATATATACACTATGGAATACTACACAGCCATAAAAAAGAACAAAATCATGAATTTCACAGCAACCTGGATGGAACTAGAGTCTATAATACTGAGTGACCTCTCACAGAAACAAAGATCTGAGTATCACATGTTGTCACTCATATAGTGGACCTTGAATATCCAACGTAATACTATAAGAAAATGACTGACAGTAGTGGGAAACTATGGGGGGTGAGGGAGATGAGATTAACGGTAGTAAATATCTGTCTGGGGACAGGGAGACACCTCTTATCAACAAGGGTGCCTGAACGAAGCATATTTGTATACCTAACCCTTAATTGTACCCCACAATATCATAATAAAAATTATTGATTATTAAAAAAAATTATAAGATGGATATGGATTGTTTTCTGGCTCTGACTATGTGTTTTTTGACCAAGGGCTTTTGGGTATTTTTCTGTTCCCCTCCTGTGACTCTAAAGTTCTCAGGGTTTCATTCGCTTCTGGTTTTTAGGTGACCTCAGCTAATAGGAATCTCCAGCAAGAGATTAGAGGAGGGGAGGAGAGTAAAGTTGGAAAATTCTTTTCCAGCTCCTTTCCGAGGTAGCTGCACCTTTACTCAAAGCTCCAGATCTTTCTGAGACACCCTACTCACACAATTCCTCTGTTGAGATTCTGGCTAACTGCTCACCCCAAACTTTTCCCCTTCAAGCCCACAGGTAATTATGACCCTACTGCTTTAACCCCTAAATAAATATTTGATTCCTCAGTGTCCTACTCTGTTTCTACTGCTATAAAAATACCTGAGAATGATTCATTTATAGAAAATGGAAATTTATTTCTCACAATTCTAGAGTCCAAAAGTCCAAGATCAAGGTGCTAGCCTCTTTGGGGTGCTGTATGGTGAAGGATATACTTCCAAGATGGTGCCTTGTTGATGCATCTTTTGGAGGGAACAAACGTGGTGTCTTAACTTGGTGAAAATGTGAAAGTGCAAATGGGACCTAGTTAGTGCTCTTCAGCTATAAGAGCACTCATCTATCCATGAGGGCAGAATTTCATGTCCTAACCGCCTCTCAAAGGCCACACTTCTTAATACTGTTTCATTGGAGATTAAGTTTTGACATGAATATAAGAAGGGACACAGCCATTCAAACCATGGCACTCTACTCTGTTCACATTTTATAAATGATGACATACTTCTGAAATACTGCAGATTTGATTCCATACCACTAACATAAAGAAAATGTCACCACAAAGCAAGTCATATACATTTTTTAATTTTGCAGTGCATGCAAGTTATGTTTACAGAGTACCATAGTGTATTAAGTATACAATAGCGTTATGCTTAAAATAACAATGTACATACTTTAATTAAAAATTCTTTGTTGCTAAAAATGGTAATAATTATTTAAGCCTTCAGTGAGTTGTAATCTTTCTGCTGGTGGAGGATCTTGCCTCAGGGTTGATGACTGCTGACTGATCAGGGTGGTGGTTGTTAAAGTTTGGGGTGGTTACAGCAATTTCCTAAAATAAGACAACAATGAAGCTTGTCACATTGATTGACTCTTCCTTTCATGACAGATTTATCTTTAGCATGAAATACTCTTTGACAGCATTTTATCCACAATAAAAGTTCTTTCAATTTGGATCAATCTTTTCAAAACTTGCACTTCTATATCGACTAAATTTATGTAATATTCTAAATATTTTGTTGTCATTTCAACAGTATTCACAGTATCTTCACCAGAAGTAGTTTTCATCTCAAGAAACCACTTTCTTTGCTCATCTGTAAGAGACTCCTTATCCATGAAAGTTTAATTGTGAGATTGCAGCAATTCAGTCCAATCTTCAGGCTCCACTTCTAATTCTATCCCTCTTGCTATTTCTACCATATATACAGTTACTTCCCCCACTGGAGTCTTAAATCCTTCAAAGTTATACATGAGGGTTGAAATCACCTTCCAAAGTCTTGTTCATGTTGCTATCTTGACCTCCACCCATGAATCATAAATGTTCTAAATAGTACCTAGAATGATGAATCTTTTCCCAAAAGGTTTTTAAATTGACTTTGTTTAGATTCATCAGAGAAATCACTGTTATGACAGCTTATGAAATGCATTTCAATAATAAAACTTGAAAGTCAAAATTACTCTTTGATCCTTGGCCAGCAGGACAGATGTTGTATTAGGAGGCATGAAAATAACATGAATCTCCTTGTACATTTCTATCAGAGTTCTTGGATGACTGGATGCTTTGTAAATGAACAGTAATATTTTGAAAGAAATCTTTTTTCAGAGCAGTAGATCTCAACAGTGGGCTCAAAATATTCAGTAAACCAGGTTTAAATAGATGTGCTGATATCTAGGCTTTGTTGTTCTATATATAGAGCGCAGAAAAAGTAGCTTTAACATAATTATTAAGGACCCTAGGAGATTTGGAATGGTCAATGATAATAAATGAAATGGTAACTTAAAGTCACCAACTGAATTTGTCCCTAACATGAAAGTTATTCTATTCCTTTGTATCATCAAAGCCAGGCATTGGCTTTTCCTCTTTGGCTATTAAAAGTCTTAGATGGTCTCTTTTTCCAACAGAAGGCTATTTAATTTATATTTAAAATCTATTGTTTAGTGTAGCCAGCTTTGATGATCTTAGCTGGCTCTTCTAGATAACTTTTTGCAGCTTCTAAGTCAGCATTTGCTGCCTTTGTTTGTACTTTTATGTTTTAGGGACGACTTTCTTCTTAAACCTCATTAACTTCTAGTGGTTTCCAACTTTTCTTCTGCAGCTTCCTTGCCTCTCTCAGCCTTTACAGAATAGAAGACAGATGGGGCCTTGCCCTGAAGTAGACATTGATTTAAGGGTTGTAGCTGATTTGATCTTTTAGCCAGACCATTCAAACTTTCTGCCCATGAGCAATAAGGCTGTTTTACTTTCTTATCATTTGTGTGTTTATTGGAGAAGCGTTTTTAATTTCCTTCAGGAACGTTTCCTTTGCATTCACAACTTAGCTAACTGCCTGTTTGACAGAAGAGGCCTAACTCTGCTTTCACCATGTCTTCCTCACTAAGCTTAATCGTTTCTAGTTTTTTATTAAAAGTGAGAGACATGAACCTTTTCTTTCACGTGAAAAGTTAGAGGATATTGTAGGCTTACTAATTGGCCTAATTTCATTATTTTTGAGTCTTAGGGCATAGGGAGATCTGACAAGAAGAAAAGAGACGGGACTCTGACAAGCTGGTGGAGTAGTCAGAACATATACACCATTTATTGATTAAGTTAATTTCTGGGAGATTTATTAGGGGAATTGGCATTTGTGATGGTAGAAGCCTAGACATCCCATAATATGCCATTTTCAAGATGGAGAATCAGGAAGGCCAGTGATGTATGTCAAGTCCCAATCTTAAGCCCCGAGGACCACAGGAGCTAATGGCATAGCTTCCGGTTTAAGACCAAAAGCCTGAGAATCAGAAGGTGGGGGTTGGGGACTACTGGTCTAAGTCCTGGAGTCTGAAAATATGAGAACCAGAAGCCGTGATGTTTGAGGGCAGGAAAAGATCATGTCCCATCTCAGGAAGAGAGAGAATTAGTTCTTCCATCTTTTTGTTTTGTTTGGATGGGCTCTTAGTAGATTTGATGATGTCCACTGACATTACTAAAGGTGCATTTTCTTTACTCAGTCTACGGATTCAAATATTAGTCTCTTTTGGAAGCACCTTCACAGAGATGCCACAAAATAACATTTTATCAGTTACCTGGGTATCCCTGAGTCCAGTCAAGCTGTCTCATGAAATTAACTATCACGTTGTGTGAATGCAATTCATCTACTATGTGTTAACACTAATTTTCCTAATCTTTTCTCCCTAGCTTTCTGAAACTTTAAAGAGAGAGATCACAGGAGGAACCACAGTGCTGAGCAGGCTCTGCTTTCTGGGCATTGGGGCTGTCTGTACCCAGAGCACTTTACTTGGATGACTTCCCCTCCCAGGATATTCACATTCAATCTTTTTTTCTTGCTCAAAAGTGTTCTGAGTGTTTCAGTCACCAATGAGTTTAAGCATAGCAGTACTACCATATCCTCAAAATCATACTTAGTATCTCAGTGGTATTTCCATGCAGATGAGAAACTACAGACCAATTTTCTGACTGTTATCATCCCTGCCTTTCTGAGCCAAAAGCAGACAGTATACCAATTTCCATCCGGTTTTTTTTGTTTTTTTGTTTTTTTTGAGTTGGAGTCTCACTCTGTTGCCCAGACTGGAGTGCAGTGGCCGCTCCTGGCCACCGCGGCCTCGCCTGCTTGGCTCTGGCAATCCTTCCACCTCAGCCTTCCCAGTAGCCGGAATTACAGGTGTGTGCTACCACGCCCGGCTGATTTTTTGATTTACTGTAGAGATGAGGTCTCGCTGCCCAGGCGGGTCTCGAACCCGCGGGCTCAGGCAATCCACTCACCTCAGCCTCCCAAAGGTGCGGGATTATAGGCTGAGCCACCGAGCCCGGCTTCCATCAGTTTTATAATCATTGAAATTCCCTAAAATTATGAGGAAAAACTTGACCATGCATTCTAGTTTTCAGAGGCGATGTGAGTCTTTATTAATGATTAGTTGTTTGATTAATTGATTGATCTTTAGCCAGAGTTTTACAAAAAGTGAAGAAAAATTTTAGAGGATGTTGGAAGCTTTTTCAGGAGCTGCTAGCCAGATGTCACTGTAAAACAAGAAGTCTAAGCCCATCATTTTTGATAAGGGGATGAAATTCAATTCCATTTATATAAATTATATCTGTCTACTAAAGCAGACATTTGATTGAATCAAAGAGGGCTTTTCTTGGATGTTCTGAATAATTGCCTCGAATCTCCATTTAGCACACGTATATTGCAGTTATGGTGTTCAAGGGAGGGGGATGGTACCCCTAATTGGTGAGTCTGGTTTTATAAGCAGACTGCTTTCATCTTGCTCTTCTTTGGAAATAACGAGGTTTGTAAAATTACTGTAAATATATGTCTGAACATGTAACCCTCCTCACCTCTCTCTCCTCATAATTTCATAAGCATCTGGTGTTCCTGCGGCAGTTGAACAGAACAAACTTGCTGCTTTCGGGACATCTGTATTCAATATAGACTATCTGGCATGTCTGTGTCCCTTCTCTGTGTAACATGATGGAAAGCAGGCTTAGAGTTTTGGGTGCTTGCCCCATGTACTTCTCTGTATCATGAAGTGCACAGCCACTTCCTCTCCAAGTCTCAAAAATGCTACAGGGATTTTCATTTTCCATCAAGAGGATGAGATTTCCTTCTCCCTGTGATCTCAGAAGTCCTTGCAGCTGGCACTTTGCAGAAAGTGAAGAAAAGTCCGCGCTAGGCCCTTGATCATACCATCTGCTCCACAGCCTTATAATTTCAAAAACACAGCGAGTCCCAGCTTTCCATTGTGATTTTGTCAATAAAAACAATAGACATAAAACAAGCCATAATTGTTACCCAAAGTTCAGCAAGATTGGGTGATGACTGTGTATGAAGATCAAATTCATATCCATGTCCTAGGCTTGCTGTCCATTCCCTTTCTTTCTTGAGTTTCCCATTTAGAAGAATCAACTTTTAAAAGAGCCTTAGGAAGTATATTTTTGCTTATACATTTTGAAGAATTATTTGAAATAAATCACAAATAGATGAATCTACGTTAATAGATGACCTAGTACTATTTAGAACAAAAAAGTTTGCTTAACAAAGAGAGTATTTAACAAAGCTAATGATATATAACAGTGGTTCTCAGTGTGTGGCTACTTAACCGGTAATATCAGCGCTTCCTCGAAAATTACTAGGGATGCAAATTCCCAGGATCATCAAAATCAGAAGATCCAGGTGTGGGGACTGTCAATCTGTGGACTAACAAACCCTCCAAGTAATGCTGATACATTCTAAAATTTGAGAACGTTGGTCTCTAAAAAGTGGTTGGTGAGGTGGAATTGAATTGGAATTGGAGTGGAATTGAAAATAAAATAAATGTCTCTATAATGTGTTTGTTCAGGTAATGAATAATAAACTTTGGAGCTAGTCTACAATTTCTATGTGGACTCTTTTGAGTGATTTTATGATTTAACTGTGCTACTTTATAATCCTCACAACATTCATATGTGGCAGGTACTTTTACTTCCAAGATGAGAAAACAAGGTTAGGTACCTTGCCCGAAGTCTCCCAGCTTAATCAGCAATGGAAGTATAATTCAGCTCAGGAAATCTGGAACTTAGAAATGGTCACTCTTCCCTGGATATGTAGGGTTCTGGGAATGAGTTGGAGACTTAGAAACAAATCAGAGGCTCTGTAGGGAAAGAGTCTGAGGCCAGAAGTGTGGAGATAAGGAAGCTTCTCAGGAAAACTAGAAAACAACTTGGCAAAGAACTTGTGCTCTCTGATTTACAAGCATCTTTGTCCCTAAAATCACACTCAGGTAAGTCCATTTCTCTGTGTTACAGCTCACACTGATGTAAGGTTCTTACATTTTACTTCTATTGGAACATTTTTCATAAACTTAATTGCCCAGGTTTGATATCACTGATAGCTACAAAGTTCTGCATTGCTGGAGATTGACAATAAAGCCCCTCATGGTTGATTCGATTTCCTTGAGACTATTTTAAGAGTGCTGGCCAAATCTACTTGTCAGTGTTCAGAAGGGTCTTCTTATGTATTCTTTAAATTATAGTTAGTTTCTTTCTTTCTTGATCATGTGATAGAAACGTACATAAGATAGCATTATGGTCTGAATGTGTCTCCCAAAATTCATATGTTGAAAATTAATCATCTATGTGATAGTATTAAAAGGTGAGGCCTTTAGGAGGTGATTAGGTCATGAGAAACCCTCATGGATGAGATTAGGATACATATAAAAGGACTTGAGATAGTGAGGTAGTGAGGTCATTCTCTTCTGCTCATTCACCATGTGAGAATACAATGTATCTCCTCTGGAGGATGTCCAAACAAGGCACCTTCTCAGAAGCAGAGAGAGCAACCCTCACCAGACATTGAAACTGGTGGCGCCTTGATTCTGGACTGCTCAATTTCCAGAATAGCGAGAAATAAATTTGCTTGTCAATTACCTAATCTATGTCTTTGTTTTTTGTTTTTTGGGGAGGGTTTTTTGGTAATAGCAGCACAAATGGACTAAGACATAGTAAACTTTTGTTTATCTATATTGGAAGCAGATAGAAAGCTCAGATCGTAAAATTCCTTCTGACTTGTCACTATGAAGTAACATTGCAAAGTTTGCAGTATCATTGATAAGAGCATTTAATTGCATTGTTTTGTATACCTATGATTTGAGAAAAATTATTCGGAAAGTTTCAGTGCAGGGAAAGTGTGAAGTAATGATCTAATGAAGATCCACTATTCCTTTCTTCTATTGGTTTACATCTGTCATTTGAATGTTTCCTTCTTGGTACTTAACTTTAACAGATGAAGTCAGGAATGTTCTTTTCAACCTATCGAGGATGGGTGAGCAGGACCCATGAACCTGGGCTCCCTTTTCTATCGAGCTTCCACTATCTTCCACAAGCCCTAGCTAGTTTTTGGATGCCTCTTCCAGCCAGGTGGGTCTACCCTGCTGACCTTACTCATGCAGCTAGGGCTGCTCAAATGCCCAGTGTTGGTGGTTGGACATAGCCCTACATGGTGGCTGCTGGGGTCACACCTGTCCTCATTGGTGAATGTGGCCAGAGCCTTCTGCAACAGTTACATCTTCTGTCAGAGTTGTTCAGGCCCACCTAGTCACTGGCACTTCTCTCTTCTCTATCGAACAAGACTTGGGGTACAGTTAGTTATTCATGGGTGACCATACAAAGACAGTTGGTACCCTGTCTTCCCATTCTTCACCACGAGGCTATTGACCTCATGAGTCCCCCAGTAAAACTACTGTACCTATTTAAAATCCAGAGTAGAAAAGTGATATGTTACAAAAAGGGAAAAGAGGACCAAATTAAAAACAATTTATCATTGTTATAAACTCAATCTTAAAAGACTAAGTTAATTCTGATGTTTTCAAAACTGTACCAAGCCTAGATAATTGCTTACTCAGTAGGTGAAGAATTACCATTTACTGAAACAGAGTTAAGTGGTAAAGTTCATTCTTGAATCATAAAAATGTTTCAAGTAGACTTAGGGTTTTTTTTTTATTAGAGTGTCATCTTGACATTCAGAGACATGAGTTATAGATTACTTTGGAATAGAAAAGAAAATGGAAATAATTCTCACAAAGTTTTCTGGTATAACTATTTTTCTTTGTAGAAGATTGTCTTGGAAGCCAAGAACGTTATATTTTCAGCAAAATTTGTACCTTACAGATGAGGGTCTTACATGCACCAAAAACTTTATTGCAATAAGAAAGTTAATAAATCAATACTTTATCAATGCTTGAATTCAAACTTTACCACTGTTAAACTATAGTCAGTGTCCTGGAGTCCAATAAAGGCATCTGAAGGTGGCTACCGTGACGTTACATGAGTAAGCAGCCAGAAAACTACAAATAAATATTTATGCAAATAAAAGAGAAGTGAGCAGGGCCTTCCTGAAGATAGCTATGGCCAACTTTGTAGGGCAGAGCATGAAAACAGGTGCAAGACCCTACTGGATATGCAGACTGAGGACTTGCTAGAAGTATATGTGCATTCCTAATTCTTTACACTTTTACAGGGCTTTGAGGTTGACAAAGCACTTTTATTTATCATCTCTCACAGCCCTCACCCTATAACCTCAGGAAGAGACCTGGGCCAAATTTCCTCAATCAAGAGATGAGGCTGTAGGGAAAGAAGCATTCATTTCCTCACTATCCTCCTAACTTCTCTGGCCAGTTCTATAAACTACACTGACAAAAGAGAGATGAACAAGAAAAAAACAAATAGAAACTTATAAGCATGTGCAGCACCCATACACATGGGAGCACTCAGAGAGGAAAAACTCAAAGAGGTGGTTCAAATTTGAGGTCTATATACCTAACTTTGTGGGGAAGGGCAGGGAGAAAAAGGGAACTTATGGAAAAGCAAGTGACTTTTTTGGGAAGATAAATGAGCTATTATGAAAATAGATAAGAAATGTGACAGCTTATAACAATGTCTGTCTGGGTGTGGTATTGATTTCTCCTCTCTGAGAAGATTAGAGTTGCTCCCAGGGAGGAAATTTATGAAGACTGAGTTGTTTGAGAGGCTTTTCATTTAAGCAGATAAGGAATTTCAGAACTCAAATGCCTTCGGCATAAAATAATCCGTATGCCACAGTGGCATATTTTGGGATGACATACCACAATCCCTTCAAGGTCACTGAGGATAGGAATATTAAGTGAGCTGTTCCCAGTCATCCAGCTAATAAGGCATAGAACTGGTACTTTTGCCCCAAGTCTGTTGGTGTCCCTATGACACAAGCCCTCTCCGGAGGTGGCAGTGAACACCACATTTTGACCATGACTTTTTTGTCCCAATCAATGATGAAGGAAGCAGTTATGGGAAGCAGCCATTCATGGCATAGGGAATAAGTGATGGTGACAGGAAATGGCATTGTCATAGCTACCATTAACAGTTTCTGATCCTTCTAGCCAAGAAATGGTAGCTGATGAACTGCACTTGATAATTCTGTTCTCATAACAGACTGATTGAGGGACACTCCTGTCATCAGTGCTTCAGATGTATATATGTCTGACATCCTGGTACTTGAGTCAGCAGATAAACATCCTATTTCTTTATGGAAAGATTTGCATCCTTTCACAGATAGGTTTAGCTGATGTCTTGTGGAAAGGTAACAACATATACATTTAGCAGTAATCAGAAGAAAACAGATACCAGTCCTTGTTTATAAAGGTTGGCCATTGGCATCACAACATGGAGATATCTGGAATAGCTCTGTATACACCACATTCTGAAGATGATAATAGAAGCTGAGTGTCACCAGCAACACCATCTTGGAATACATAAATATTTATATCCCCTTTATGAAAAGGAAATACGGCCTCAATTTAAAAAAAGAACAAGAAGAGAAGAAAATATTTCTGTGTCTTTTAACTTATCTACAAGAAATAACTTTTTCCTGGTTTTGAATTTCTACCTATTACCTCTCTCCAACCCCTCTCTGACAGTTCTCACTTTGCTAAATCCTAATATCAAATTAGATGCTGAAAATGTTATCTTAACATGATTTCAGCAGGCCTGCACTACTGCACTACTGTAAAATTTCTGTGGGCCGAAGTACTCCCTTGTCTCTCCTTGAAGAAGCAAGAAGGATGTGCCAATAGGCTCTTAATATGAAGATTGGGTCGTGATGCCCACTTCAGGGACTCTCCCCACTCCTAGAGGAAAGAAGGCCTTATGCCTCCCTATCAATATGCAGGTTTAAAAAAACAATTTAATATATGCAGAGATTTAAAATAACTTCAAAAGACAAACAGAAGATGAAAATTGGTGGGTTTGAGCCATAAAGGACATATAGCTAACTGTGGTATTTCAGAATCAGGTGGAGAAATAAAACCCTTGGGTTTTACAGGAAACAATTTTCTCTTGGATACTGGCCCATTCTCCACCCCACCCCCTTGTCCTTCCCCCAGTGGAGTTCAGAAGAGCCAGTTGTTGATCAGGCAGATGGTGCCTTTGACACTTTTAGAAGCTCACTTGGGATGTACTGATACCTGTTACCCCGACTGGTTTCTGCTCTTCTATTCCCTGTGCTTAGCCTCTATGTGATTTCATTTCTTCAAACCAAATTGTGGCCAATTTTAGTCTGACCCTGATTATAAAAATAATTGAAAGCTTCAGCTTTTATTCCTCTGTGGGAGGATATAACAGTATGTTAGTTTGCTAAGGCTATTATAACAAAGTAGCAGAGACTGTGGAGTTAAAACAACAGGAATTTATGTTCTCACAGTTTTGGAAGCTAAAAGTCCAAGATCAAAGTGTCCACAGTGTAGTTTCTGCTAAGGCCTCTCTCCTTGACTTGCAGATAGCTGTCTTCTTCCTGTGTCTTCACGTGGTCTACCCTTTGGACATGTCTGTGTTTAAATTTCCTTTTCTTATAATGACAGCAAATAACTTAGGACCCATGCTAACGAACTCATTTTAACTTAATTACCTCTTTAAAGACATTTTCCCCAAATACATTCACATTCTGAGGTACTAGGGTTAGGACTTCAACATATGACTTTGTGGGGGTGGGGAAGACACAATTCATCCCATATCCAGATTGACCCAGACCTCAAAAGAGGGACAAATTTGAACCATGTCTTGCTGGCTCCGTGATTTTCAAGGAAGAACTCAGATAAAAAACATTCTTAAGATACTGGGGGGAGGGGGTCAGCTAAAAGTCCTTCATTTTCAGCAGTGTCACTGGAATTGTTGATGATGAGGATGATGATTTAAAACAACACAGGTCTTCCACAGAATGACAGTCCTTGTGTATATGAACCTGAACTTTGGAGCACAAGTCAAGAATTGTTTGCTTTTGGCTAAAGCTGTTATCGTTGACTATTTGCTTGACACATAAATCCTGCCTATTGCAAAAGAATTG
The DNA here is from genome assembly GCF_000164805.1 of Carlito syrichta. Lineage (NCBI taxonomy): Eukaryota > Metazoa > Chordata > Mammalia > Primates > Tarsiidae > Carlito > Carlito syrichta. The sequence goes on from NW_007250074.1 coordinate 11,803, forward strand.
AAAGTGATTTATAACTTTAAACATAATGAAAAAGAGAAGAATAGTGATCATAAGAAATTCAGCAGGAGTAGATGTTACTAGTTACCTGGAAGAACTAAAGATGATATAGTTTGGCTCTTAATTATTTTTTAGGTTCCCTAGAAACAAAAGAAGACAGAAACATACTGAGATATGTCATCTTCATGAATTGTTAAAAGAAACCAGGCAAAGTTGTCTGCAGGGTAAATTATTTTCCCCTGGAACTCAACCCAAGAAGAAATTTATTGTGTGAGACATTTTGCAGAGAACTGAATGAATTAAGGGTGTCGGAAGTTGAATAAGAAATAGTGGATCATAAAAATGACAATGTCTTCCAATAGGTTTAATGAAAGTAATTATAATAAAAATTGTCTCATAGTTGTCTTTAGTTTTACAAGAGGAACATTTGGTATAATTCATATCTTGAGGGAATAAAATTCTTAGAAAACAATTTTGTCTTTGTAATATTTGCAGTGAGAGTCAGTGGGAGATACTAAGTAAGCCACCACATTGCAGCCAATCTCATTCATGAGGCCTTGGCTATGCAATGGCAAGTCTAGAAATAATCTGGGCTTAGAAGCTGGCGAAACTGAATGGCTTTCAAAAGATAATGCAGAAATATTTTGTCTTTTTTTTCCTTTTTATTTCATTTATCTTCTTCCTCTCTTCATTCTCTTCCTCCAGTCTTTCTTCTTTTCTTCTCCTGGTCTCTGAGAGAGAGGTCAGAGAGCCTATCAATGACATGATGGAATAACAAAGAGCCGAGTAGCTCTCAGGATTGAGGGATGCTTTTTAAATTCGTATTGAACAAGACTTCTATCTTCCAAGAGACTCATCTATAAAACAGTTTGTGTCAACTGCATTTGGGTGTGACCAGCATAGGAACAATAAAAGGTGCCGCGCGCGCGCGCGCGCACACACACACACACACACACACACACACACACACACAGTGGGATGATATGCATTGACAGAGCCAGACTCCAAGAGAGTCCCCTTAGCGATATTCACCTCTTAGAATTCATGCCTTTTGTCATTCTCTTCATATTGCATCAGGGTCAGTCTGTGGGAGCAATGGGGTATCACAGAAGTGATGGCGTGTCATTCCAAGACAAGGTTGTAAAAGAAACATGGTGTCCTGCTTGCTATCTCCTGCCTTTTTTGCTTGGGTCACTTACTTTGGAGGCAACCAGCTGCCATATCATAAGCAGCCCTACAAAGAGGCCCATGTGACAAGGAACCAGGGCCTCCTATCAGCAGCCTCTGAATGAGGTTGAAAGTGGGTTCTCCAGTCTTTCAAGCCTTCAGATGACGGCAGAGACCTGGGCCAGCATCTTCACTGAGAGACCCTGAGCCAGAACCCCAGCAAAACTGCTCTCAATTCCCTGACCCACAGACACTGTAAGATAATAAATGATTGTTGTTTTAAGTTGCCAGATTTGGGGTAATTTGCAAACCGTAATAGGAAACTAATAATAACATTCAATTGCCAAAACTGTTTGCATTGCTATAATGCAAATACATTCTCTCCCCTGCCGAAATTTCATCACCTCAGAGAAGCTTTCTGTGATCTCCCTGTCTAAAATAGCACCTGCACCTCCTTGGACTCGCACCCTCTCCTTAACCTTCTTAGTTTTCCTCCTAGTCCTTATCACCACCTGCTATTACATTATGCGTTTATTTGTTCACTGTCTCTCTTTAAGCAAAGTAAGTTTCAACAAGGTAGGGAATTGTCTATTCTGTCCATATTTTTAGCACCGAAGAAAATGCTCGGCACACAGGTGGTACTCAGTAAATATTAGTTGAACGATTGGTTAATGATTAACTTTGTTAGATGATTGACCAAGTCTTTAGTTACTATTGGCTCACAATCATTGACTTCTGGGCAGAGCAGTGCAACCAGGAGAAGTCAATGAGGAGACGATCAGAGGGGTCTGTTGAGTGCAGGATTAGCTACAACCCATTCCCGTGTTGCTTTCTAGAAAGTTCTGTGTTAAGAGAACTGATAGACATTGGATACTTTCTAGAAGAACGTTTGGTTGGGAGGCAGCCTGGCTCCCACAGTCTCTTCTATGGAAGACGGAGAAAAGCTGAAGTGTTCACATGACTCATGAAAGAACGAGTGTGGTGGAAGCTACAGCCTTTCTGAATATTATGCCTTCAGATTGCCAATGTGGATAGAGGCACGCGCTTCCCCTCAAGAATAGGGCAGAGTGTTGAGGATGTTGTCAGGTGGATAGTACAGGGAATCGTGTCTGACTCTGTTTTGCTGTCCCTGCTGAAAAAATCCAGAGCATGTGTCAATTAGCTTAGAGTCCTCCTTGACTGTTCTCTTGGTCTGCATCCAATCCATAAGCAACTCTATTTGGAGATACCTTAAAAACATACTCGTAATCTGACCACTTCTCCTTCATTCCGCCTCCACTAGCCTGGTTCAAACTGCCCTCATCTCTCCCTTAGATTGTAGCGGTAGCTTCCTAGCTAGTCTCCCTGCTTTTGTCCTGGTGTCACTTAACCCCATTTTAACGTGAAGCCAGAGAGTGCTCTTTACAATGTAAGTTAAACCATATTACTACCTTTGTTTAAAATCCTCCATTCTCACTGGGGGTAAAAGCCAAATTCCTTCCAATGGTACCAACCTCTCACAAGCTGCGCCTATTTTCTCTGGGCCCCCATCTTCTACCTTCCTGTTCCATATTTTCTCTGCCACATTCGTGCTCATTCCTTATAGTTCCTGGGATGACCTAGGAGAGTCTTTACTCCTGCCTCAGGGCCTTTTCTCTTGCTTTTCTAGCTGCCTGGAATGCTGACCCGGAAGATACCACTCACCTGTTCTCTCCCCTCTTTCAAGTGTTTTCTTCATTGTCACCTTTTCAGTGAAGATTTTTCTGTTTGTTACGTATTAAAACTCTCCACACTGTATTCCCTGCCCTCCTGTTTTATTTTGTAGCATTGGAATTTCTCATTGTCATTCATATACACACAGATCTACCTGCACACAGGTATCTACAAACACACACGTGATTCATTTATTTTGTTTTATCTCTTGTCTGCCTCTAATCGACAAGTGCTTTTCAAATGAATCTGAGCATTCTGTTAAAATGCGGAGGATAGGCTGGGCGCTGGGGCTCATGCCTATAATCTCAGAACTTTGGGAGGCTGAAGTGAGAGGATTGCCTGAGTCCCTGGGTTTGAGAGCCACCTGGGCAACTTGGCGAGACTTCATCTCTACAATAAATCAAAAATTAGCTGGGCGTGGTGGTGCATGCCTGTAGTTCCAGCTACCTGGAAGGCTGAGGTGGAAGGATGGCCTGAGTCCAGCAAGTCAAGGCTGTGATGGCCGTGAGTGTGCCACTGCACTCCAGCATGGGTGACAGAGTGAGACTCCAACTCAAAAAATAAATAAGTAAATGAATAATAAAATGCAGGGGTTGAATTTTCATCACCCTAAGTGCTGTTTCTTGGACCACGCCTGGAGAAGTAAGTCTCTAGAACTGTGCTGTCCAATATGGCAGAAGCCACATGTGCTTACTTGAATTTAAACTAGTTAAAATCAATATCCCAGTCATAATAACCACACTTTAGGTGTCCACTCACCACACATAGATCTGTGACTATGGCACAGATACCCAACATTTCATTATTACTGAAAGTATGATGAGGGCTGCTCTATCCATGTGTTACTATTGTTATTATTTAAATTTACACTGATTAAAATGAAATATGATTTAAGAGATTAGCTCTTTATTCATACTAGCCACACTCCAAAAATGCTCAATAGCCACATATGACGGTATTGGACGGCAGACATCCAGAACATTTCTATCACTGCAGAAAGTTCTTCTGGGCTGGATCGTGATTGCTGCAGAATACAAAGTTCCAGGAGGGCACGGTCCTTTATCTGTGTTACTCACTGCTATCTCTAGTGCCTAAAACAGTAGGACCCTGAAATGAGGCTTCAAGAAGCACTTGTTGAGTTGAACCAAAAAGTCATTTACATTTTGGTCTTTCCTTAATAACTGGTGAGTTTCTTGAGGGCAGAAATTGTGTTTACTTTTTGTTATAACTTCAACAGCCAGTACGAGGAAGACCACCAGTAGACTGGATTGGATGTTCAGGGCCCTTCAACTTTTTATTTTTGTTTTGGATTCAGTAGGTACACCTGCATATTCGTTGCATGTACGTATTGTGTAATGGTGGGGATGGGGTCTCAGGTGACCCACTGACCAGGTAGTGAACATTGTACCCCATTAGTAATTTCTGAACCCTCCTCCCCCTTCCTACCTCCCCTATTATTGGTGTCCCTAGTATCTATTATTTCCATCTTGGTGACCATTTAGTTCCTGCATGTGAATGAGAACAACTTTACAGGTTCCTGAGGGATCGTGTGCCTCAGGACCACAGGCAAAGTGAAAACCAGGCACAAGTAGAAACTTTAGACTCTCAGTCTCACTAGTCATCAAAGAAATGCAAATTAAAACCTCATTGAAATACCACCTAACTCCAGTCAGGATGGCCATCATCAATAACGCAAAAAACAACAGATGTTGGAGAGGATGCGGCGAAAAGGGAGCACTTCTACACTGTTGGTGGGAGTGTAAATTAGTACAGCCTCTATGGAAAACAGTGTGGCAATTCCTAAAAGATCTAAAAATCGACCTCCCTTACGACCCCACAATCCCCCATCTGAGAATATACACAGAGGAACTCAAATCCCTCTTATGAAAAAGATACCTGCACACACATGTTTATTGCAGCATTATTCACAATAACAAAAATATGAAACCAACTGTGCTGCCCATCAAAAAAAAGAGCACCAGATAAAAGAAATGTGGTACATATACATGATAAAATATTATACAACCATAAAGAAGGACAAAATTATGAACTTTGCAGCAACTTGGATGAACTTAAAGGTTATAATACCGAGTGATCTATCACAGAAACAAAGAACTGAGTACCACATTTCTCACTCATAAGTGGACCTTGAACAGCTATCATGATACTATAAGAAAGGGATTGGCAGTAGTGGGAAACTCCCAGGGGAGGGGATGGGTGGGATTGGCAGCAGTGGGAAACTGACATGGGAAGGGGGCACACCTCATCAACAAGGGTACTTGCATAATGAACATTTGTATACCTAACCCTGAATTGCACTCCACATCTTTAAAATAAAACAATTTATATATATATATATATATGTATATAAAAGACTGGGCTTGGTGGCTCAGCCTGTAATCCCAGCACTTTGAGAGGCCAAGGTTAATGGATTGCCTGAGATTTAAGGTCCGAGACCAGTCCAGGCAACTTGGCGAGAACTCCTCTCTACAATAAAACAAAAATCTCCACAATAAATCAAAAATTATCTGGGAGTGGTAGTGTGGGCCTGTAGTTCCTGCTACTTGGAAGGCTAAGGCGGAAGGATCACCAAGAGCCCATTGGGGTGGCCGTGAGCATGCCACTGCACTCCAGCCTGGACGATGGAGTGAGACTCCAACACAAAAAATTAAAAAAAAAAGACAGAAAGAGAGAAAGAAACTCTAGACTCTTATTTGTGGCTGTCATCCTCCTTTTTGGCCAGACAGAGATAGGGCTCAGTGGCAGCTCATTTTATACCTTGTCGGTCCTACTTGTGTCACTGGGAGATGCCTGTGATCCCTGATCTGAACAAGTTATTCAGGCGTAGTCCTTTTCCCTTTCCTGAACATTACTTCACACTTCCAGGTACTCCATTAAAAAAAAATACACTTCATTCTGAAATAGTAGCAATGTGTGACCTACATGACCAAGTGTTTCTTTCACATCTTTGGAATATTTTACATCTTCAGCCCTTTAGTTGTGTCTTTCCATAGTCAGTTCCAACTGCTCTATCAAAAAGAAAACACTAAGAGGCAGCACATGCAAAAACTTGGTTGTGTTCTTTGAAAATCGTTTCCTTAGATGGTTGGCTACTTCTGGTTATCAATGGTATTCATCCTGCTATATTTTTTCCAGGGGAAAAGAAATGCCTTGCAAGAAAATTTTTAAAGTCAAAAAGACACATTTTACTACTGCCACATTGGAAACAATATTGTGTTTGGCACAGGGAAGACTTGTGGATGCCATCAATAAATACCCTCATCTTAGGTCCCAGTAACTAGAACCGAGGAAAAAATTCTAGGCCATGAAGTCTTGTCTGTGCCCTAATTCATATGGGTTATTTATCCCCTTGGCTTTCTCCTGTAGTATTTCAACTTTATTGGTTGAGTCAAACATCTTTTTTGTCCTTATTCCAGCATCAGTAGAATATCTTATTCTTTTACTGTTCAGTTGGACAGATTGGCAAGATTTAGAGTGATTTGAATAAAAATTGAGGGCAGATGTGGCACTCAATATTTTGATACATGTGGCTCCATTCCTGTTTTGTTCTGTGTCTCAAAGCTAATGTATCTTTTAAAGCTAAATAAATACGAAGTAAGTATGAATTTCAGGAATACCAGAAGCTTTTACGAGATGTCGTTAATACTAGGGATTCCTCAAACAAATAGATACTTATGTATATGTCTGTCTATCATCTATCTATCTATCATCTCTCCATCCATTTACCTATTTATTGATTTATGTCTTCTATACAAAACAGCTCACCATAATAAATGTGAACTATGGTAATACTTCCAACCATGGTAATACTTCCTTGATTCCTTAACCATTGCTGTTGCATAACCTCTAATACAGAAATCAAGTAATTTTTCCAAATAGTAAGTAACACACCTGCCACAAAATCAGTAGCAGAACCCAGAAGCCAATCCTGGACTGTCAATTACTAATCCAATCATTAGTTAACTTGACCGAACTTGACCATGTTATGAAAAGCTAAAGGAGACTTTCTCTGTGTCTGTAATATGCACCAGAGGCCAAGTTAGGTTATGTTTCTGTGTGAGTTCTTTCAGGGGTCTGTGGTGACTTAGGGTGATCATTTTTCTTAGTACAAGGTTATAACGAGGTCCTGCTACCATGGTTTTCTAATCTCAAAAGGAAAACTGATTAGAGACATTAAGATGTACAATAGCAAGAACATAGAAACAACCGTGCTGCCCATCAAAAGAGGACTGGATTAAAAAAATGTGGTATATATACACAATGGAATATTATGCAGCCATAAAGAAGAACAAAATC
>NW_007250074.1:19120-34256 GCF_000164805.1 Carlito syrichta
AAAAAGATGTTTTAGAAAGCCTTTCAGAAACATTCTAAGTGCCGGGCCATGGCAAATTCAGGGACATTAGAAAATTGTTAATAAAGAAGTTGAGAATGAATGAATTGTGTCTATTCTGAGGCTTCGGGCCACACCCTCTGCTTTCAGGATGGAGTAGTGGTGGGTTTTTAGAAAGGCTGGAAATTGGGCCCTTCAAAACTCTCTTCTTTATTCTGATTCCACGAAGACAGAAGGATGACGGCTACGAGTAGATTTCCAAAGGATTAGGTGTTCAGATGTGCATAAATCCTACTGAAGTTAGCCGTTTGATCCTAACTTGAAACAGAGGCAAATTTATTCATACACTATGGTATCTTGGAATAAAATACATAATATCTAAAGCTTTTTACTACACGATCCCCATGTATTGTAACCATTAAAACCCAACCAAAAAGGAAACAGAGCTTTTGGTTATATAAAGCAGTAGGGACAGCATGTAATCCCCTGACCCTGGCAAACTGAAGTGTGAAATTTCTAATTACAATCCATGTCACCAGAGTTGGATCACTTCTAAAATGAAAATGTTTTCAAAGTGCAGCTATTTGTATTCTTAGCTCATTGCTGGACATATTAAAATATGTTCAGGCACTAAAAACAAAATACCCCCAAATCTCTCTTTTGGGGGGCATCCTTCTTCTAATATATGTCTCAAACAAAAAAACAAAAAACCATGACATTTTCTCTAGGTAAGCCTTTGAAATGATTGAGCCACATCTATCAAAGGGCTGAACTGTAGTTTAGTAACAGTTTTCAAAAGACAGGATGCTAGTCACTAATAATCTACATGAGGGACCCTGGATTCTAACAGGAACAAAATTTAACATTCTAAATGTGGCACAAAGAGCAGGAGAATGAGGAGGAAATTATGAATGATGAGTAAGCATCTACAAATTGATTCCAAAGTTTCTTTGTCAAAAACTCCCTAAAAACTTGTTCGCCATAGTTTACAGTTGGAGGGTAACTAAGTCTCTGCGTACAGTTTGGAAATCACCTGCCAGAATTGGGTGAAATACCTCTGTGGTCTTCCAGGTTGAGGCTAATTATCTTTCCAGGATTATCCCCCCAAATGCTCTGTATTCCTGACAAATTAACTCTTTCATTCTGGCATTGGTATTTTCTGATGAACATTGGCAATCTGTAGTTAGCAATGTAGCCTGGAGTTCTTTGAAACTAACATAGACACCCATGAGGATACATCTTCTGACAATGGTGTACAACACCATAGAGCGAATCCCAGCTAGCACAGTTAATTATTCATCTCAGTTAATTTTTTTTAAAAGATAGGACCAAAATTAAAAAATATAGTACTAAAACCTAGATTTATATTTCATCAATCGCCACAGAAACTCTATTGGCAGTATCGTACAAATGGAGATAATGACATGAAATTTATCACACTAAAGTTAAGAAATAATAATTTTTAAGAGTATTAAAAGTTGCATTTGCTATTACCATAAGAATTACCAAGTGCCTTTTAAAAACCTTTCAGTCGCCGGACTCGGTGGCTCAGTCTGCAATCCCGCGCCTTGGGAGGCTGAAGTGAGTGGATTGCCTGAGCCCACGGGTTCGAGACCAGCCTGGGCAGCGAGACCTTATCTCTACAATAAATCAAAAAATCAGTCGGACATGGTAGCGCATGCCTGTAATTCTGGCTACTTGGAAGGCTGAGGCGGAAGGATCGCCGGAGCCCAGCAGGCGAGGCTGCGGTGGTCAGGAGCGGCCACTGCACTCCAGTCTGGGCGACAGAGTGAGACTCCAACTCAAAAAAAAAAACAAAAAACCAAAAACTTTCATCCAAATTTTCCCAAGGCCTTGCTTGGATACTAGCTCCCTGCAAATTTCAGTATTGGGCTCCCAAATTCTGGAGAGGAACTTTGCTAGGGAGCTGCTGATATAATACTTTTGCATTGTTCAGAAAATCTGATAGGAAAGATCATGTTTCTCCTCATCCAGAATGAGCTATTGGTTGTGAAGAATTAGACGTTGGGGCCCTGAGGCCACAAGACCAGAGAATTTAGTGTGAGTGAGGTCAAAGAAACAGAAACACTCAGCACCTGAGAATGTGTGACTTTTCTTTTTGTAAAGGCAAAAAAAGTTGTTACATAACATGGATCACCTTTAAGATTATCTTGCCATTTGCTGTTGGGATTAAGCACACGTTTTAAAAGAAAGAGAGATTAATGCTCTCCCGTGGCAGTGTTTGTATTTCCCATTGCCTTCCTGAGTGGGCTATTTTTAAAAGAAACATTACACACAAAAGCCTCAAGGCGAAAGTACCAGGGAAACAATGCCAGCTTGGAAATTGGAGGAAACTCTGTTTTTCATTAAGTGAGTGAGAGGTCACTACTTGAATGCTTCTCTCTCTCTCTCTCTCCCCCTCCCTCTCTCTCTCCACCCCGTCTTCCCAACAACCTCTTGATCTTCAGGCTTCCAGCACGTCCATGGCCATTATTCTTTGGGTGTTTTAAAATTATGAATGTAGGAGAGAGCCAGCCAGCACTCCACATTCCCAACTAGCTAATGGAAAGATTTTGCTGCATGGATACCATTCACAGTTGATATGACATATCAACTAAGTCATAAATCACATATTTGCCAGTGTGGTTTAAAGAGAACAAGAGAAATGGTCTGAATTTCCCCTCTCTGGTTCTTCTACTCAGATAAAGATTTGTTGGGCAAAATTATTTCTTCAGGGACTTTACTAAGTGTCAATGCAGTATGAAAACCCAACCCTATTATTAGAGGGAGGGATCGCAAAATGAGAAATTGTACAGTTGAGACCCAGTGCATTTGTGTAGTTATCCTGGAGTACAAAAAAAGGTAAAACTGTACAAAGGTAACTATCTATTTGGTCCCTATCTGCAAAAGAAAGACTTCGAGATGAAAAAAAGAAGGCTACTCATCAGTTGTGATGGTTTTTGTCTTTTGATGTGCTTTCTTATAAATGAAAAAAGTCATGATAAGTATGTTTAAATTTTAAATGTAAACACCCATGAAGAATACATTCATCATGAGAAACCTATTTTTTGTTAAAGTTCTATTTATCAAGGGTGGCTGTGTTCATTAGTGTTAGGAGGAAGACTGAAGAAAAAGGAAGTGCCAATTACTGACTAATCTTTGTAATTAGAAAACCTCTCTCCTATATCTTTTGCATGCTATCTGGAAATGGGCTTAATAAGCCTACTCAGATGCTGAGAGACACTTGGAATTCTGAAAAGTCACAAGGACTGCTGACTCTGACTGCAGAGAAGTGGCATTGACGAAGCCTTTCTATCATTCTCGTACTCCTTAATGGCTGTTACTGTTTAGTTGATTATTCCTGTGGGTAGATAATTTCACATTCACAATCCTGATAGAAATTGAAGTTTCAAAGAACCCATCCTCAGTGAATTTATAAGTAAAATCCATTTCTTAGCAGTATAATCTATATAATATGCTTTACTCGGGCCACTCAATATTTTGAAAATTACTGAAGTAGTCTAGTTTTCAGTAAAGAGATAAGGTATATTGAGAAACCTCAATGATTCCGATCATTCCCATCACAGGGGTGTAACAATTAGAACGAAACCAGAGAGCGCCTGTGTTGGCTGAAAAATCCCAGGATTATTGAATGAGGGAGCACCTGTCACTCTCTCCTTGAGCTAGATTCTGGTGAATCATGATTGCAAGTTCACAGGAACATGGCTGTGTTTGGACTATTATTGCATATGCTGTTTGGAAGGACAGGCAAGCTGCTTTGAGGTTCTCGAATAGTTTGTTTGTTAGAGAAATTATATTTCAGCTGGTGGCACATGCCTGTAATGCCAGTGCTTTGGGAGGTCTAGGTGGGAGGATACCTTGGGCCCAGGAGTTTGAGACCAGCCTGGGTCACTTAGTGAGACCTTGTCTCTACAAAAAAAATTTTAAAAGTTTGTCAGGCATGGTGGTACATGCCTGTAGTCCCCGTGACTCAGGAGGCAGAGATGGGAGGATCTCTTCAGTCCAGTAAGTCAAGCGAGGCTGCAGTGAGCAAGGACTGTGCTACTACGCTTCAGCCTGGGTTACAGAGTGAGACCCTGACTCAAAGAGAGAGAGAGAGACAGAGAGAGAGAGAGAGAGAGAGAGAGAGAGAGAGAGAGAGAGAGAGAGAGAGAGAGATGAAAGACTATGTTTTAGTGTTGGTTTCTCACAATGTTCCCATCCATTAGCCTTTAAAAATATTTTTAAAATACACACCTTTTAAAATCCTTTTGGTCATTGCTTTTTTTTTTTTTTTTTTTTGAGTTGGAGTCACTCTGTCGCCCAGACTGGAGTGCAGTGGCTGCTCCCGGCCACCGCAGCCTCGACCTGCTGGCCTCCGGCGATCCTTCCACCTCAGCCCTCCGAGTAGCTGGAACTGTAGGCATGCGCTACCATGCCTGGCTAATTTTTTGATTTAGAGATGAAGTCTCACCAAGTTGCCTAGGCGGGTCTTGAACCTGTGGGCTCAGGCAATCCACTCACCTCAGCCTCCCAAAGCGCGGGCTCTGGTGTATCCACATGGCTCTTTGAGCTATGGTTGCCATGCTTCCTGGCTTTGACCCCCTCCCCTGCCTTGAGGAGGTGAATATCCCCTCTCTCTTTCTGTCTCTCTCTAATTTACTTTCTAAATAAATGATATTTTCAATCTAAAAAATAAACTCTTTTTAAAGTACACGTGTGTAAACACAGAAGTTAATCTATGGGAGGATACTGGAGCAAAATAGAACCTGCTGTATGTCCATATGACTAACTCAAGGCAATGACAATGTTAACCTATGGTTAATATGACTAATGTTTTGATAATATTAACCTATAGTAGAGAGAAATTATTTCATTAAGCTTTCCCTAAGTAGGCTCCATGTATGTTTTGGATGTTCAGGAACATCATAGTTTCTTATTCCTCGGTGTTCACCTTGTATGAATTTGTGAAACACAGCTCAACAGGGGTCTTCTCCTCTAAAAGGTGACCCTAAATCTAGTCCTTACCTACTAGTAATGTGTTTGAACATTATTTCTTTGATAAATTCCTTCGGGGAAGGAAGGACTCTCTGTAACAGAACAGTACCTGGCATAAATTAGGTTCTTAATAAATACTTGTTGGATTAATGAATGAATGTTGTCATTTTCTTTTTTATATTCCCCTTTCAACCTTAACTTATTACATGATATTAAAGGTAAATGACCAGAGCTGTTTTAGGGTAAGAATATTGCACTTACTCACCCAGAACCTGTCATAGAACCTGGCATATGGTCAATAGAACATTGTCAAATGTCTTTTTTAAATGATTGGCACTTCCTGGGCATCTTTTATGAAGAATGATTGCAATTTTTAGTCATCCTCATATGTTGATCATCACATGGATTAGGATGGAATTTGAACATACTGATTATCAGGGTAAAATTCAGTCACTGAGTGGCCACAAAGACAAATATTCCACAACATAGAAATGAAGAGTTTGGAAATATTTAGGTTGATAATTTCTTTTTAATGACCCTTCCAGGTCATCCTGTGTCAGTAGGATAATGCTAATTGCTAGCACTTGAGCAACAAACTAGTGTTTGAAGGTAGCTTGGCTAAGTAGTCCATGAGATTGGCATCTGAGATGCAGATACTTCCCGGGATAGGTCTGTGACAGAGACTGTGTCCTGTCCAGCTCCCAAATGAAGATATTCTTTCATCAGTGTGGCTTGAAACGTAAGCTGATCTATTGATTTAAGAGGGCAAAAAGTGTTCTGTAAGACGAACTTGTCTCCTTAGGAGATAATGATATACTCAATGAAAAAAAGAGGAACAGCTACATCCTGGGTACATCTTGAATGCAGTGCTACCAGTCTGAGTGTTTACAAAAGTATTTCACACTGTGGATGGCTTTGCCTACATGGTGGCCATCTGAATGAAACTTGCCTGAGTTGCTATGTTTAGGCAAGTGTTGCCGATCACATTGATGTCTACTGTAGACAAATGATGACAGGCTCTTCTCCTGCCCCATCCCTCCCCCCTGCAGAAGGACAACTTCTGGTGTATAGGTAAAAAAAATAAAAATAAAAAAATTGATTAGCAACCTCAACAAATTAGAGGAAAACCAATTTTGCTCCACAGATTTTTGTGAGTGAACATTTTTACTGCAACATTTACCTAGTCTCTAAATATTCTTTCTTCCTGTTCCACTGTCTATTCAGCATTTCTTCCAGTTAGTGTCTCTCTGAACTAATGATCGCCAGCTATTGAACAAATGCACCACATTTGGTGACTCTGAGACAATTTAGAGATAGTAAGCGGTTTTGTTGTATTACTTTTCTCCTGAAAAATGATGTTTCCATTTCCATTTTTTGCAGGCTCTTAGATATCAAACTTCCTGAAAACCTTTTTAAATTCTGAACAAATGTCAATTCTAGAAGTCATAAGCCTCAAGAGTGAATGCATTTTACTTACTGCCAGTCTTATTCTGGGATCTTGACAAGAATTGCATGGGCCTTCCTCAAATTAATGTTGCAAGACAATTAATGATCCTATTGGTTTATGTAGGAGTTGTCAAAGCAAATAGGATCAATATGGGGGAGGAAGAATGTCAAAGACAAATCCATTCAATCTAGCAATCTCACTTCTGGGAATATACCCAGAGGAACATAAACTGCACTTCCAAAAAGACACCTGCACACATATGTGCACTGCAGCATTATTCACAATAACAAAAACGTGGAATCAACCCCAATGCTCATCTAAACTGAACTGGATAAGGAAATGGAAAATTACACGGCCATAAAGAAGAACAAAATTATGTCCTTTGCAGCAACATGGATGCAGCTGGAGACCATCAAACTAAGTAAACTATCATAGATACAAAGAACTGAATACTGCATGTTCTCACTCATAAGTGGGCCCCCGTCATGGTCACATGACCACAAAGGTGGGAACAATATACACTGGACACTGATAAAGAAAGGAAGAAGGGAAGAGGGATAATGCTAATTGCTAGCACTTGAGCACACAGATATCCTGGGTACCAGGTCCACTGTCAGGGGAAGAGAGGACCCTCTAGAAGCTCAAAGCTCACCTGCACACAACTTACTTATGTTATAAAGCTTCATACATATCCCATAACTCTAAAATAAAATAAAATATTAGAAAAACCTATGTCTCTCACCACCTTTTTACTTCCTGAGGATGAAGCTCTCCAGTCATCAATCAGTACTTGCTTTCTGCTATACTGATCTAAGGTTTGGAAGAGGAAGGAAGGACTTGGATTTCACTTTTGTCAACTGACTTAGATCAGGTTTCTGTATTGTCTTTCCAGTTTCTAATACTCTAAGACGCTTAAAATCAATTATAACAATGAATGGTCAGCATGATTTTGAAGTTTCCTCTAATGTTTGTAACCAGTGCCAGAATAAGCATATTCAGGTCCAAAAGTATTTATTCATAATTCTAAAATCCAGACAGCTCTGAAAAAATAGACTTTTTTTTATTATGTAGGGTACAACTTAATTGGGTGATGAAACCTGATCTGAATGGATGTAAGGCTCTTTGTAGTCTGTAATACTCTTAATTGTATGACTGTTCGGGTCTATTGCCGCAGAAATATTAACATGTTTGATTAAGGGTGATGCCCCCAACTCTGCTGTGGGTTACAAAATACACACAGATAGCTTTTAAAAATATGCAAAAGGATGAATTCCAAAATACATCTGGTACAGAGTTTGGGTGATGGAATTGAAGACCAGAACTATACTGTGAAGGTAATGTTTTTTCACTTACTGATAATTTTAAACCAAAGTTGTTCGGCAAAGGGAGATGACATAACCACGGATGCAACTTTAAATAGGTAACAGCAGCAGTGACTGGGCTTGTCCTGTCTTTTAACATAAAGCAAGTTTCTTATGCACTTTTTTTTTTTTTGAGTTGGAGTCTCACTCTGTCACCCAGACTGGAGTGCAGTGGCACACTCCCGGCCACCGCAGCCTCAGCCTGCTGGGCTTTAGCGATCCTTCTGCCTCAGCCTTCCAAGTAGCCGGAACTACAGGTGTGTGCTATCACGCCCTGCTAATTTTTGATTTATTGTAGAGACGAGGTCTCACCAAGTTGCCTGGGTGGGTCTCGAACCCGTGGGCTCAGGCAATCCACTTGCCTCGGCCTCCCAAAGTGCTGGGATTACAGGCTGAGCCACCAAGCCCAGTCCTCACTCACTTTTGAGTGCCCCCACCTGAAGACCACTTTCCTCTGGCAAGAGGATTAAAAATGAAGCTGAGCCTGATTACCAACATATTGCTTTATTTCCTGGTGGTAGTAAATTAAGGCTTTCTAGAGTCATACAGCACGCAGTGATTTGAACATTAAAATTAAAGAAAAGAAAAGAAAAGAAAACACAAAACAATGAGCATTCAGTTTAGCAGAGCCAGGAAGGAAGTAATGTTTTAAAACAGATAAATATCCTAGTGAGGTCTTTTGCTTGGTTTCTCAAAATCTGCTGAGCTGTTTTCCCCGCAACCTCCCTCAGAGATTCCTACCCAAAGGGAGAACAGAATGAATGAAGAGAAACTGAATAAAAAGGAGAAACTGGGTAGGACAACATGTGCTGGGCAATCAGTGTGAAAACTTGGCTTTGTCTCATGCTTGAAAGGCAGTGTAGGTGATGTGGTCAGGGGTGGTAGGAAGATATTAATAATGGTTCAGGAAGCCATTCTGGGTCTTTCTGAACATAATAAATCAGCTCACTTAGAAGACCTCAGTGCCAAAGGTTCAGGACAATCCTTGGTGACTCTCAAATCCTGAAACTTCAGATAGGTCACAAGTCATGGAGTACGAAGTAGGGAAATGCTACATTCAACTTCGTTCATGGTTCTAAGCTCTGTGGTCATCACCAGAAATGGTCCCCTGCTAAACAAGCCATTTCCCCCATGGCAAAGAGCCTTGATTACACATCTTGGTTAATGATTACTCAACTGAACAGGGGTCGAGGGAAGACATCAGCTCATCATGCTACCTCCTTCCAAACAGAAGACAAAAGTACACACAGGAGCCTACAGTGGGTGTGCAGTTGTCGAGGGTGTGTAAACTTGGTCGGAAACAAATGTAGCATGGTCGGTTTAGAGATGTGGAGGCTCTGGGTTTGGATGGTGCAACCAGAAGGAAGTGAATGAGCTGATTCAACAGTGATGAACAAGGGCCTTGGCCACAGGATAATTTGGGAGGGGTCATGTGTTTATTAACAAAGGACAACTGAATTTCATAAAAATGAGTGATGGAATCTCTTCTGGCTATCTGATTCCACACATGTGAGGTTAGCATACAGATTTTTACCCAAATAGAACGATTTAAAATTCTACCCATATAGAATCCATATTTTGTCATGATTTTAATGTTCTATTCCAAAGGTCACTGTGTTCCCTTTTCCATTTGTTTGGCATTTTTTGAGTGAACAGAATTTAAACACCTGGAAGTCTGCTTTGCATTCTTTGATGGCAAACATGCAGACAGCCACGGAGGAGCACACAAGGTGGCAATTTGCACAATTAAATTCTTACAAACTTAGCCCCAATAGGCTTCATGTGATGAAGTCTGGATGCATAAAGAAATAAATAGATGAGAAGAGTCCAAATGCGATTTGAATGACAAAGAACCGAGGCATCTGTCCCTGCCAGCTGCAGGACAGATGTGCCTGATGCACGCCAGGTGTGCAGGACGAGGGATTAGAAAAACCTTTGAGGACATGTGTTCCCTTGGGCCTTACTTGTTAATTAAAACTTGTGAGGGTCTTTCCTCCTGTTTGAAAACACTGAGAAAAAGCAGTTGGACTTTGGAAGGGGGGAGGTCCAGGCTTTGCTGTGATTAGGCATTCTGTTGCCTTGCTAAGGTGGCATGGAGTGGGGGAACACAGAAAGTACTTGTATACAGAAGCTATAGCATCCAGATGGGCAGGAGAAGATGTGCAATAGACTCATCACTGAAACAAACAAGGATGTGGGTGATGCTCAGATAAGAGCCAAAGGACACATAGGATGCTCTGTGCACTGACCTGTTGGCACTCCTGAAAGCACAGCCCCCCCATCTACAGGATCAATTCTCCTGGAAGAGGCACATGCCTGTGTGCTTTTTGCCTAGGTGCTTCTGTTTATTGGTATCTCTGCTCTCTCAATTCTGAAATAAACACGAAGCTAATCCTTGCACTGCATGGCCTCTGAATCAGTGCAGGAAGCTGCAGCCCAGGGAAGTGAAGCCCTTCAGCGAAGGTCACACAGCTAGTCAATGGCAGAGCCGGGGGAAGAAAGCAGATCTCTTCTTCCACCATGCTGCTTGCTGTAATGGATTTTTAGAAAAGATCTGGAAAGCACTTTGCGTATGCAAAGTGCTATGGCATTTAGTTAACCAGAACTTACTTGGGTTTGGGATTGAATCGGGTGGCTTAGGCCAATCAAACAGCTTAAAGAGGAAATCTGGAGAGCATGGTTATTCTGATCATCTGTGGTTGTTCTTGGAAGGAAGGGGATGGGGCTGGAGGATACAGGTGTGGAGCTTTAGGGATGTGGGCTGTGTGTGGGAGGGTGGGGGCTGGGGGATTTGAGGGAGGAGAGGAAGATGCATTTCTCAGGACACTGCAACCAGTCTGCTGAAATACAATTTTTGTGAGAAGAGAAACTACCTTCAAACGACCCAACCCCCAAAGCTGTCTGTCGTAATAGCAATCTGTTTCCCTCATCCCATCCCCACTTGGTTTCTTTGACCTCTGTTGCCCATGAGAAATTAGGAAAAATAAAAGCCAGATTCCTAAGAACCTTCCTGGAAGGAAAGAAAAAAAAAAAAAAAAAAAGAGCTGTTATGAGTGGGTGTCGTGCTTACATATGCGGCTTTAACAAAAAAAAAATTTTGTTTTGTTTTGTTCACGTTTGTATGAAAACAACACCGGGTGAAAGCTGTCCCTTCAGAAGAAGGCCGGGTTGGTGTGCTCGATGACGCAACGCTTGCAGTGGCGTTTGACAAACCGCAGGGCCTCCACGGACACCTCACAGTCCTGGACATTCAGCAACTGGAGGTCGAAGCAGTTGGCGGCCACGATCTGCAAGCCCTGGCCGGTGATGCTCTCGCAGGACTTGAGGCTGAGCCGCTTGAGATTGAAACAGTTCAGGGCCAGGCACTCCAGGCCCGTGTCGGAGACCAGAGGGCATTTCCCGATGTCCAGAGACTTGAGCTTCGTGCAGTTCTTGGCTAGGTATTCCACGCCGTGGTCCGTGATGCCCTCGCAGCCCCTCGCGTTGAGGTAGCGCAGCTTGCTGCAGTACTTGGCCACGTAGCGGATGCCCACGTCGGTGACCCGGCCGCAGTGGGCGATGCTCAGGTACCGCAGGCGGGACTCCAGCTTGGCGATCTCCCGCAGGCCGAAGTCGCTGACGAAGCGGCAGTCGCTGACGCTCAGCTCCTTGATGGAGGTGCAGTAGATGACCAGGTAGCGGAGGCCCTCGTCGGTGAGGCGCACACAGCGGCGCAGGTAAAGGTGGGTCAGCTGTGTGCAGTGCGCCGCGATGGTGTGCAGGCCTTCGTCCTCCAGCACGAAGCAGTCCGTCATGTCCAGGTAGCGGATGGAAATCTGTTTGCCATGCAAGGGGGACAGTTTAATGGAAGCCTCCCGGGTCAAGCTGATGCAGGTCACTTTGGAGCACCCTACATAAAGAGACAGAACACATGCTCAGGACAAGCTGTGAGCAGGGGAGCCTGCGGGGAACACCATGGTGGAGGCCGGCCCCAACCCCAACCCCAAGCTCGGTCCTGAAGTCAGCCACCCTCTGCTGTCTTGGCCCCTTAGAGAGGAGAGAAGCAGGAATGACTTCCCCGTATTCATTTTGTCAGTTAACTGTGGCATGTTGGCTCTCTGGGTTTAAAAGGATTCACGGGCTTTGGAATAAAAAAGACCATGGTTCCAATTCCTGATTCATCACTTGTTGCCTGACATGGGGCAAGTCAACCCTTCTGAGTATGTCCTTAAAAATGTTGTTTTAAAGTGGGGACAAGCACATTTTTTTTTGCAAGGCAGCTGTGAAGAAGAAGATACCATCTCTTCAAATGTGTATATATTTTTCGACACCCCTGGTGTATGCACATACTATATATTATAATTATATATGTATATATGTGAAACACTCACTTCATTGTATATTTCAGTTCACTATATATTATTACCTCATAAAAATATGTGCAGTATATTTGTGGTATAAGAATATGAATAAATAATATCCATAACCTACATGTATTATATAAATAAGTGTATATTTATGTAGATTTCATTCTACTACCTAGACTGTATATGTATTTTTCATTTTCTCTCTACTCCTCTTGAATCTCTCTGGCAGTTCTAAAGCTAGGTGCCTCCCTTTGGACTCTTCTGAGTCTTGGCTTTTCCACGCAATATCCAAGACTTCTGAGAGGTTGCACAAGAGAGCTAACAAGAATGTTCCTCCTACCTCCTGGCAGGCTGCCAAGGAAACTCTTATAAATTCAGGTCCTAAGAATAATGAGGTTCAAAAATCATCTACTACCAAGTCAAAGAATTTCATGAAAGAGTGAAACATACAAGCCAACCTTGGAAAACAAACAGGAAGCTTGTCAGAGTCTGGCTACACTGTTGCAGTGAGTTCTGTGGTTTTGCAAAAGGTGGTTAGTTCCTTTGAGCTTTGAAATCTCCCTTTGTGTTGAGTTTTTTTCTTAAGGCTGACTGTAATCCTGCTTATACTGACCTTCTCTGACTACTGTAGTGGTTGGCCTGTGATGCCTACAAAGGCACTGTTTTTCAAGATCAAATGATCACCTTTATTCCTAAACTCTTAGTTCCAGTTTCCTTTTTTTTTTTTTTAATATTTAGAAAAATATGCTACTTTCCTGGAAAGATACTATATTTGGTCCAGGAAAATGTGTATCTTGTTTTTGAAATTGAATTCTAAATGTAATGAAATACTTGTTTAGTTCAGTTTGGGTAAAGAGACTATTTTATATGCTTAAATTATTTTAGATCAATAATTTTTAATTTTAGGTTTAGCCCTAGTTATTGGATATTTGCCAGGTTTTGGTTGAAAAGAAAATAAATTAAAAAAAGTAAAATAAGTTGTCTTGTGACTCAGTAGGCAATATTTATGTGTTCATATGTTACAGATAGGGAGAGAATCTAGAAATCATCCAAAATAGGCTTTTTAAAGGATGAGACATCTCAGGCTCAGGGAAATTATATGACTTATATACTCAGACTAGAGATAAGCTTCTTGACTCCTAATCTAAGGCTTCAACTATAGGAAGGGAGGAAAGAAATGACTATGATGGATCATAGAATTGATGAATTATAGGAAGGGATCTACAGTACATGTGACATGCCAGTGTCACTGGGCAAACAGAAGCCTTAGAAGACTTGGACGACACCACTGCATGATTTCTAAGGGGACCCTTGAAAGAGAGAAACAATTTGTATATGTAAATATGAAGCCCAGGTAGTAATATAATAACAAGACAGATTTAAGACAAAAGAAATCAAGGAAAATGATCTTGGGGGAATAAGGAGTGTCCATGGGGTGGAACTTAGGATTTAATGAAAACTAAGGCAAACATGGAAAGGATTTAACGAAAACTAAGGCAAACATGGTCTGTTGGGATCAGATCATGGAGGCCTGCCTTGACATCCAGAGTAAGGCTTATGAATATTATTCAATAGGAAATGGACAACATAGATTGAATAAATCTGTGGGGATTCTTCAATTATTTCTAGGTTTCATTCAGCTTTCACAAATAGGCTCTTCATGACCACTTTCTCTTGTTATTGGAGTAATATCTTTACCTTGTCTGGGGTGCAAGGTGACCAAGTTAAAGAAGAGCAACTACTGACTTCCAAGCACATTAATAACAATGACAACAGTGATGACATCTGTGATTTACAGAGTTGCTTACTGCATGGTTCTCAGCAGAGAACACGAGCGAGGACTTAACATGTCTTAACTCATCTAATCCTCACAGCCACCCCATTTTTACCAATGAACAAATGATAACCACTGTACTACAGCTTCCTAAATCTTTGCTTCGAACGTTAACCAGTAACAACGTTAAAACTTTCGGAGATCAAGATGACCACTTAAGGGTTTGACACTCTTCTGTTCACTTGATTACTATGCCATAAAGTGCAAAGAGAAAATATGCCTCATCTCTGTCCTTAAAATGTTCATAATGAATTGAGAGAAATGAACATGGAAATATGCAGGTGCCCAATAGCAAGGCCCAGTGGTGTTCTAACTGCCTGTATTCAAAAGGCAGACACCGGAAGGAACTTAGCTTATTGGAGGTGAGGCAGGGAAGGCTATGTTCTGGGGAAGCATGACTGGAGCTTGGGCGATGAGAATTCTGTTAAGGGAGTCCTTAGGAAAGGGCAGGGGGCAGAGGAGGGAGTAGCAAGAAAGGCAGGGAGGTCCAAGCACATCAGTGTATGCAAAGATAGGATGTGTTTGAGGATATGCAAATGGTTCTGCAGAGGGAGTTTCAAGTATGCACAGGAAAGGGGTGAGCTCTGAGCCTAGGAAGGACACCTTATGAAAGGCCTTATATATTCAGTTAAGGAACTTGAATTTTTCCTGTAGGTCATAGGGAACAACTGAAGAGTTTATGCAATAAAGTGAGTAGTTAGGCTTAAAACGATTCTTCTGGAGATTGGTTGTGTGGAGTGAGTTGAGAGAATCAAGGTGGCATGCAGAGGACTGGTTCATGAAGGGTGCATCTGGGCAGGCAGAGAGAGAGAGGAGAGATGGACTCAAGGTGCGGGAGAAGTAAAATCACCTGCACACACGATTCTATCGGTTGAATCGCAAGGATTAGGAAGAGAAATAAGGAAGATTCCTGAGTCTCCAGTTAGAGAGGACCCTTTTGAAGCAATTTTATTTGCAATAATCACCACATTTCATATTTTGAAAATTGGTTGGTTTCAATATATTCCATTGATGTTAAAGGTGATAGGTGATAATGATAAAATGCTACAATTTGTTGTGATAATTTTCAATGACATTTTGAAAATGAAGCTTTCAAGATGATAATTTTCTTCATTGCTAGGGCTGAAATAGGCATTCTTTTTTTTTTTTTTTT